>NW_024360818.1:0-251 GCF_014805655.1 Passer montanus | reverse complement strand
GTATCAGCATGATTTTTTGATAATAAATTCTAACAACACAGATGAATCTTTCCTGAAGAAGGAACTGATACCATGCTTAATCTAAGTGTTATTGTGTAGGAGCTGTTATAATGCATGAGCGGTTATATCTTTGTTTTGAAGGTCTTTGTCCCTGATGATATTATTAATATGTTGCTTTATTACCAATCCAAGAATATGTGGCCAAAACTAAGCCTTGTGCAGCAGCTTTTACTTTACATTTTGCTTTTAAT
>NW_024360817.1:0-251 GCF_014805655.1 Passer montanus | reverse complement strand
TCCCCAGTCCCTCTCCAGCTGTCCTGGAGGGGGCTCTAAAGGCACTGGAATGGCCTCAGAGGTCTCACTTGTTTTCTCCTGACGCCTCCGGGTGGGGGCTCAGGCAGCACAGGCGGTGATGGCAGGGACAGATGGCTCTGACCGGACCCGCTGCACTGTCCCCAGCCCCACTGTCCCTGTCCCGCCGCGCGTGGGACCCCCAGGAGCATCCCCCCTACCCCGAGCACCATCCTTGTTTCATTCCGATCCGT
>NW_024360816.1:0-251 GCF_014805655.1 Passer montanus | reverse complement strand
CCACCAGGACACACATCAGGGGACAATGTCACCACACCTGTGGTGACCACCAGGACACTTCTAGTGACACCCAGCACGGGGCCACGTGACTCTGCATGTTGCTGTTGTGTTAGGGACAGCTGAATGAAGCGACACATAGACTCTAGGTCTTCAGGAGGCAATGCAAAGTTTATTAGAAAACCACATTCCCTTTATAGACAGTTACGATAGAATTTAAACTAACTGGTCATTAATCAACACCCCTCACACCA
>NW_024360815.1:0-251 GCF_014805655.1 Passer montanus | reverse complement strand
AGTGTCCCCAGCCCTGGCAGTGTCCCCAGGCGTGGCAGTTGTCCCCGTGTCCCCTCAGGGAACCACGAGACGGACAACATGAACCAGATCTACGGCTTCGAGGGCGAGGTGAAGGCCAAGTACACGGCGCAGATGTTCGCGCTCTTCAGCGAGGTCTTCGAGTGGCTGCCGCTGGCCCAGTGCATCAACGGCAAAGTCCTGGTGAGGGGACACCGAGGGGACACTGGCACCGGGGCTCACTATCTGGCAGC
>NW_024360814.1:0-251 GCF_014805655.1 Passer montanus | reverse complement strand
TGAGAAAGGTCTGGGGGAGCTGGAATTTCACCCCAGGGTTCTGTGGATCCAGAGGGATTTGGAAGGGCAGGAATTTCACCCCAGGGTTTTGTGGATCTGGAAGTTCTGGAGCAGCTCTGAACTCCCATGGACCATGTGCAGGAGCGTTCTGGGGGGGTTGTGACCCCGTCCCATGGGATGTGTGGGGCTGGGGTGGGGACGGGGGGCTGTGGATTTATCCCGTGGGGTGTCTGGGAGGGCTCTGGGAACTT
>NW_024360813.1:0-251 GCF_014805655.1 Passer montanus | reverse complement strand
TTTTGGGATTTATTTGGGATTTTTTGGGGAATTATTTGGGAATTTTGGGGGATTTTTGGGGATTTATTTGGGATTTATTGGGGAATTTAATTTGGGATTTATTTGAGAATTTTTGGGGAATTCTTTGGGAATTTTTGGGGAATTCTTTGGGATATTTTGGGGATTTTTTATTGTTTTTGGAGAATTATTTGGGATTTTTTTGGGAATTATTTCGGATTTTTTTGGGAATTATTTGGGATTCATTTGGGAAT
>NW_024360812.1:0-251 GCF_014805655.1 Passer montanus | reverse complement strand
GTCCCTGACTCCCCGCCTCCCGCGGCCGCGCCTGCGCCAGCCCGCCCGCGCCTGCGCGGAGCTGGCCGTGAGCGGAGCTGGCCGTGCGCGGGGCGGTGGGACGGGGCTGCCGGGGCAGCGGGCGCGGGCTGTGCCCTGGGGCTGCTGCCGCCCCGAGGTTCGCTCCGCTGGAGCCGCATCGAGTCGAGCTCGCTGCCGGGGCTCCCCTCCCCTGTCCCTGCTTGAGGCACAATACAGCCCGCCGGTGCTTC
>NW_024360811.1:0-251 GCF_014805655.1 Passer montanus | reverse complement strand
CCCCGGCCCCTGCCCCCGCCGGGGCCCCTCGGCCCCACCATGGCCACCAGGAAGGCGGGCTCGCGGCTGGAGACGGAGATCGAGCGGTGCCGCTCCGAGTGCCAGTGGGAGCGGATCCCCGAGCTGGTGAAGCAGCTCTCGGCCAAGCTCATCGCGAACGGTGCGGCGCGGGGCGGGCGGCGGCGGGGCCCGGCAGGTGCAGCCGGGCGGGCGGCGAGAGGGGCCTGCGGAGCCCGGGGAGGTGGCGGGGC
>NW_024360810.1:0-251 GCF_014805655.1 Passer montanus | reverse complement strand
GGGAGACCCCGGGGGGGGAGGGGCCGCCCGCCGAGATCGGCGACCTCCGCGCGATGACGTCACGGACCACACCCTCCGATGCCCCGCCCCTTTCTGCAGAACCAGGGGTGTGGCTGGCGTGACGTCACAGGGCGGGGTCTGGGCGTGGCCGGAAGTGACGCGGGCGGGGCGGGGCCGCCCGGGGATGGATTTTGGGGAGATTTTTTGGGGGAGATTTTTTGGGGGGGATTTTGGGGGCATGGAGCTCTAGG
>NW_024360809.1:0-251 GCF_014805655.1 Passer montanus | reverse complement strand
TGACGTCATCGGGCGGGGGGTGGGGATTTTGGGGGAAATTTGGAGATTTTTGGGACGAATTTATAAATTTTGGGGCACTTTTGGGGGGAATTTTAGGGATTTTTGGATGAAATTTGTGAATTTTGGGATTTTGGGTGAAATTTCTTCAATTTTCACTGGATTTTTTGGGGAATTTCTCCGATTTTGGAATTTTTGGGTGAAATTTGTGATTTTTGGGTGGAATTTGTGATTTCTGGCTGGAATTTGGGTGA
>NW_024360808.1:0-5136 GCF_014805655.1 Passer montanus | reverse complement strand
AAATGGCAGTGGCAGAGATTATATTCTCAAATGACATAACAACTAAGAATCCAGACTTAGTACCATGCACATCTGTGATGTAGCGAAAACTAGTACGACTTGGGCCACATGAATATGCATCTGCTCTAGCTATCATGAAGCGAGATGACACGGATGAGACCGTGCTGGACATAGCAAGGAAGCTCCAAGCTTATGCAGATGCTGTACATAGCCCAACACATGCCAGAATTGCAGCAGTAGAAACACGTCTGCAGAAATTAGAAAATAAGATAGAGGAGAATCATAAGAAGCTCAGAGAGAAGATTAAAGAAGACCTTCTCCAGATCTCGGCAGTACAGATCAGAGGTTCTGGTACCCAACGCAGACGTTCCCCAGATGGAGAGAGAAGGTACACCCCACAAGCTGAGCTGTAGTTCTTTCTGCGTGATTGTAGAAAAAACATGAGGCTATGAGATAGAAAATCCACTGCTGCTCTAGCCGGAAGAGTGCGTGAATTGAAAGAAGACAGGGCTCAGAGAGGAAGTTTCACCACAAGGAAAGCAGCTCCAGTTGCCCATAACCGAACTGCCAAATATGATGATAATAATAACATGTCTAATCCCCTTGAAAGAACCTCTAAAACATATACCCAAAGAAAGAAGAATAACCAAGCTTAGAGGGGCCCCGCCTCTAGCCAGGTAGAGGCTAGGGAAAATCGTGCTTTCTGGACGGTGTGGATTCGTTAGCCTGGCACATCGGAACCACAAGAGTATAAAGCTTTAGTCGACACTGGTGCGCAGTGTACCATAATTCCATCAAGACACGTAAAGACAGAATCCGTTTCTATCACTAGTGTGACAAAAAGATCACAAGACTTCACTTTAGTAGAAGCTGATGTAAGCTTGACTGAGAATGAGTGGAAGAAACATCCTATTGTGACTGGCCCAGAGGCCCCATGTATCCTGGGCATAGATTATCTACGAAGTAAGTATTTCAAAGACCCAAAAAGACTGAAGTAAGCATTTAGGATAACAGCTGTAGTAACAGAAAGCGTTCAGCAATTAAATACCTTGCCTGGACTGTCTAAAAATCCATCTACAATAGAGCTTCTGAAGGGAGAAGAGCAACAGGTACCAATTGCCACTTCCACAGTGCATCGTCAACAGTATAGAACCACTTGAGATGCTGTGATTCCCACCCATAAAATGATCCGAGAGCTAAAAAGCCAAGACCACTATCAATATTGCCAATACATTTTTCTCCATTCCGCTGACAGCAGAATGCAAGCCTCAGTTTGCCTTCACCTAGAGAGGTGTGCAGTACACTTGAAACCGGCTGCCCCAGGGGTGGAAGCACAGTCCTACCATCTGCCATAGACTAATCCAAAGTACACTAAAAAAGAGTGAAGCTCCAAAACATCTGCAATATATTGATAACATCATTGTATAAGAAAAGACAGCAGCAGAAGTGTTTGAGAAAAGAGAGAAAATTATCCAGATTTTCCTGAAAGCCGACTTTGCCATCAAGAAGAGCAAAGTCAAGAGACCTACTCAAGAAATCCAATTTCTAAGAGTGAAGTGGCAAGACAGACGGTGTCAAATTCCCACTGATGTCATCAACAAGATAACAGCAATGTCTTCACCATCCAACAAGAAAGAAACACAAGCTTTCCTAAGTGCCATAGGTTTTTAGAGAATACACATTCCTAAGTATAGTCAGATTGTAAACCCTCTCTATCTAGTCACCCGTAAAAAAACCACTTTCCACTAGGGCCCTGAACAGCAACAAGCCTTCGTCCAAATTAAGCAAGAAATCGCTCATGCAATAGCCCTTAGCCCAGTCAAGACAAAACCAAATATAAAGAATGTACTCTATTCTACAGCCAAAAACCATAATTTGTCCTAAAGCCTGTGGCAGAAGGTGCCTGAAGAAACTCGAAGCCAACCACTAAAATTTTAGAGTCGAAGCTACAAAAAGTCTAAAACCAACTATACTGCAGCAAAAAAAAAAAATTTTAGCAACCTATGGAAGAGTCCAAGCTGCCTCAGAAATAATAAGTACCGAAACACAACTCCTTCTAGCACCCCGACTACCAGTACTGGGGTGGATGTTCAAAGCAAAAGTTCCCTCTACCCACCATACCACCAGTACTACATAGAGTAAGTAGATTGCTCTCACAACACAGCGCGCCCGTATTAAAAAGCTGAATCACCCTGAAATTCTGAAAATAATTACAAACTGGCCAAAAAGTGAAAACTTCAGTCTCACTAATAAAGAAAAACAAGAAGTAACACGTGCTGAAGAAACTCCTCCATATAACCAACTGCCAGCAGAAGAAACACAATATGCTCTTTTTACTAATAGTTCCTATCGCATAGTAAGAATGAATCAGAAGTAGAAAGCAACCGTATGGAGCCCCACACGACAGGTTGCAGAAGCCACTAAAAAAAAAAGTAAATCAAGCCAACTTGCTAAACTCAAAGCTGTTCAACTAGCCTTAGACATTGCTGAAAGAGAGAAGTGGCCAAAGCTCTACCTCTACACTGATTCATGAATAGTAGCCAATGCTCTGTAAGGATAGCTGGAGAGGTAGAAAGAGGCTAATTAGCAGCATAAAAGAAAACCAATTTAGACTGTTAAAGAGTAAAAAAACATCGCTACCAAAGTAGAGAAGCTACCTATGAAAATCCGCCATGTAAATGCCCATGTCCCCAAAAGTAAAGCCAATGAGAAGCACCAAAACAATAAGCAAGTAAACCAAGCTACAAAAATAAGAGTGTCCAAAATAGACCTAAATTAAGAGCACAAAAGAAAGTTATTCCTAGCTCGATGAGCCCATAATGCCTCAAGTCATCAAGGTAGAAATGCCACCTATAAGTAAGCACGAGACCGAAAAATAAATTTAACCATAGACAATATTTCTCAAGTTATCCACGACTATAAGACGTGTGCTGCCATCAAACAAGCCAAGCGGGTAAAGCCCCTATAGTATCAGGGGCGGTGGTCCAAATACAAATATAAAAAAGCCTAACAAATTAACTACATCACACTGCCCCAAACACACCAAAGCAAGCACTACATGCTCACAATAGTAAAAGCCACCACAGAATAGTTAAAGACCTATCCTGTGCCTCATGCTACTGCCCATAACACCATCCTAGACCTTGAAAAGCAAGTCCTGTAGAAACATAGTACCCCTGAAAAGATTAAGTCAAACAACGGAACTCATTTCAAAAACAACCTTATCAGCACCTAAACCAAAAAACATAGCATTAAGTAAGTATACCATATCCCCTACCATGCACCAACTACAAGAAAAGTAGAAAAATACAATGAACTACTAAAAATCACCTTAAAAGCCTTAAGTAGAAAATCTTTCAAAAATTAAGAACAACATCTGGCAAAGGCCACCTAGTTAGTTAATACCCGAAACTCTACTAACCGAGTAGGCCCTGCCCAATCAAAGTCTTTGCATAGAGTAAATAGAGACAAAGTCCCAATAATACATGTCAAATGTTTGTTAAAGAAGACAGTTTAAATCAATCCTACCTCAAATACAGATAAACCCATTCGCAGAGTTGTTTTTGCTCAAAAACCAAGTTGCACATGGTAGATAATACAAAAAAATAGAAGAACACGATGTGTACCTCAAAGAAATCTGATTATTAAGTGAAAACCATGTATAAACATCACTATTTGCTGAATGTTGCCACCATTGTCTGTGTATAGCTATATATTAGATGTATAATGTATGTGTTTGTAGAGTTAAAATATATATATTAGTTTTAATAGTAAAATGACGATACAGAGATAAAGAGTAAAATGTCCTAAGTTGACTATATAATACTTTTATCCCCAATCGTCTTGTTCTGTTTATACTGAATAATAAGTTTTACACCTTTAAGACTCTCTTCCAGACAGTGAGGAGGGGAGGGAAGAAGCGCGCAATTTGTTTTCAGACTGCTCTCACTCCTCGAGCCTCATGATTTTCTAGCTTGAAATAACATCATAGGAAAGCTCCTCAAGCTGTTTTGCTCACAATTAACTGAAGGCATTGTCACCAACAGGTCCTAATTTGGATTTATTTTCCAGGGTGAAACCTACCTCTGATGGACGCCTTGCACACCGTGCCAAAGCCCAGGTCACGCTGCCTGCAGCTGTGGGAGAAACGGAGCCGCTCCAGAAGCTTTACCATCTCCTGGAAGCCAAGGGGTTTCAGACACGCATGGAAGGAGTGGCACTCCTCCTAGACCTGTGCAAAACCAGCCCCCAGCTCATCTCCACTAACATTGTCCAAGTATGTAGGGTGTCTTCATTGTCCCTTTCCTTTAGGTCCTTTCCTAAGGCTGCAGAAGTAAAGTTAATTCAGTGAGTCTTGGCACTCCATCCTGGCTGTTTGGGACAGGCTGGTCCCTCTTACCCAGACAGATTTATACCAGGTTCAGGCTTCAGGACACGTTTTTTCAGTCCAGCTGCATTTGTCTGGCAGATGCCCATTGATGCTGTTCATCAGATGATGGCAGCATTTTCTGCTGCTGTAATTGCTGCTGTCTCCTACTGCTGGTTGGGTTAAGTGAAGGGAATCCAGCCACTGAAAGCGTGGCTGTTGTTCTCTAGAGAAATGATGCATTTGCACGGGGAAGAGAAGTATTAGGCTGGGTTGGTTTAAAGCCAGTTTTTTCCACTTTTTTCCAACTCATTTCCACTTGTCCCTGTTCCTCTTGGTAAAGACAGTGCTCACCCTTCTTGGGGGGCCTTTTGTTCTCTTTGGAAAGGAAGAAAACAGCTAAGGACAGATCCATCCTTTCTCCTCCCAGTAGCTGCTTTTTCCCTTTGTCCAGAATATGGTGCCTGATTCTGTGGCTGTCAAGGGACTGAACCTGCTCTAATGAGAGCTGTACAGCACATTTCATTTCACAAGTCTCCCTCTTAGTTAACTGAGAAATGGTCTGGATCCTGGAAGAGTTGATCAGAGCCCTGCCCTTCTCCAGACACAGGTTTTGAGACAGACAACATCAAACTTAGATCTTCTCCAGCCATAGTTTTGCCAAAATCATAGCTGCCCTCAGTACCTGAGGCAACTGTATAAAAAAATGGGCATTGTAAATATCTGCTCACATACTTGTAAAGCAAAGGTAGCTTTTTGCATTAACAAAT
>NW_024360807.1:0-251 GCF_014805655.1 Passer montanus | reverse complement strand
CCGGTTTGGGGGGGATTTGGGGGCTTGTGGGGGGGATTTTGGGGTCCCCGAGCCATTTTTGGGTGGATTTTGGGGTCCCCCGAGCCGTTTTTGGGGTTTTTGGGGTCCCCTGAGCCATTTTTCGGGGGATTTTGGGGCGATTTTGGGATCCCCTGAGCCCTTTTTTTGGGGATTTTGGGGTTTTGGGAGAATTTCGGGGGGATTTGGGTTTTTTGGGGTCACCTGAGCCGTTTTGGGGGGGATTTGGGGGT
>NW_024360806.1:0-251 GCF_014805655.1 Passer montanus | reverse complement strand
TTCTCTCTAGTCCTGATGACTTCAGGACAGACCTGACTTCATAATTCCTCACAATGTTGAATAGAGAGGGTTTAGAGAATAGTCACAGAAACGTCACTGCAAGAATGAACAGGAGAAATCTCTAGAAATTCTCTAGAGGTTCCTCTCAGTCTGGCTGTGGGAAATGGCAGGAATGGCAGCAAGTATTGCACCCACCTATAAATATCTGTATCTAGGGAGCGGAGCTGTCTCTTGGTCTTCTAATGCTTATT
>NW_024360805.1:0-251 GCF_014805655.1 Passer montanus | reverse complement strand
GCAGAGCAGAGGGGCAGAATCCTCTCCCCCAGCTGCTGCCCACACTGTTTTTGAAGTGTTTGGTTTTGTAAGCTGCAAGTTCACATTGCTGGGTCATCTTGAGCATCTTGTCAACCAACACCCACATTTCTTTCTCCTCAGGGCTGCTCTCAATACATTCAATGCCCAGACTGTTTCTGTGTTTGTGATCTCCATGACCCAGGTGCAGGAGCTTGTGCTTGGCCTTGCTGAACTTCATGAGGTTCCCACAG
>NW_024360804.1:0-251 GCF_014805655.1 Passer montanus | reverse complement strand
GTATTAAATTCTGATTCACATTCCTCTAGGAGTTCGTATTTCAAGAATTTTTCAATAATCTTTACTATTCCTTGCCATGCTTGTGGTTTTCTTGGATACTCTTTGACCCATACAGCCCTCACCCCTTCTTTTAATTCTACATGCATTAGATTTTCCTGATACATCTTTTCCCATACAGAGGGAATCACTGCATCTTCTATCCCCTAGGAATACAGGGGACTGGTTTTTCTTTGATCATTAAAATTTGTCCC
>NW_024360803.1:0-251 GCF_014805655.1 Passer montanus | reverse complement strand
CTCATTGCAGCTGTTGGCCAGCGGAGTGGTTCTGCAGGGTCGGCAGTGATCGTAGCAAGCCATGGGTGTGGTGTGGAGGGTCCTGGAACAGCGGAGGTGAGGCAGGGTAGGGGTTATGGGGGTGTGAGGGGTGGTGATGCAGAAGGGTTAGGGAATGTGGAAACTGTTGTGAGCCTATGGGGCAGGGTAAGGGTTGCTGAGGCTGTGGCTGAGCATGCTGGGAGAGAGGGACCAGGGGTGCAGGAGCAGGA
>NW_024360802.1:0-251 GCF_014805655.1 Passer montanus | reverse complement strand
CAAAATCCCCAAAATCCCCAAAAACCCCAAACCCCTCCCGCCCCTGTCTGCGGGGGCGTGGCCGCGCTCAAGCCCCGCCCCCGTTCGCCCTCACGCCCCTTTCCGGCATCACGCGCTTGTGGGCGTGGCTTCCTCCCTTCCACCCAATCACCGCGCGGGGCGGTGCCGCGCCCTCCAATAGCGGCGCGGCGCGGGGCGATGACGCGCAGGAGCGCGACGCGCGGCGCGGCGGGGCCGGCATGTGGCGGCCG
>NW_024360801.1:0-251 GCF_014805655.1 Passer montanus | reverse complement strand
GGAATGGGGAATGGGGAATGGGGGAATATGGTATGGGGGAATGGGGAATGGGGGAAGAAACAGAGAATGGGGAAACGGGGAATGGGGGAATAGAGAATGGGGGAAGGAATAGGGAATGGGGGAACAGGGAATGGGGGAACAGGGAGTGGGGGAAGAGGGAATGGAGGAAGGAACAGGGAATGTGGGAAGGAATAGGGAATAGGGAAAGGAATAGGGAATGGGGGAATAGGGAATGGAGGAAGGAGTAGGGA
>NW_024360800.1:0-251 GCF_014805655.1 Passer montanus | reverse complement strand
AAGCTGTTTGTCAGCAGCTTTCTGCACCATCTCTCTGCATAACCATCCCAAGTCTAACTTAGGGCTTCTGCATCAACACCTAAACAATGTGCGAAGTCAGGAAATACTAACATAATTTAAAACCACACCTCTAAACCCAAGATTGACTTTGAATTGTTTATTCTTGCCCACTAGCAGATATTTCAATAAGAATAATAAAAATATTTTATATTAATTATCTTCAATTCAACTGTTCTTTTTCTGAATACAAA
>NW_024360799.1:0-251 GCF_014805655.1 Passer montanus | reverse complement strand
CCGCGCGGCCCCACAGCGCCGCCGCCATCACTGAGCGGGGGCGGTGCCTCCGCCGCGCGCAGGCGCAGCGCGCGGGGGTGAGGCGGGCGGCGCCATCTTGGGTGAGGGCGTAGCGCTGCCCCCGGCGACAGCGGCGGGACGGGGCACAGAGCTGAGGCTGCGCCAGGGAACGGCGGGTTGGACATCGCGGGGAATTTCTGCACGGAAAAGGTAATTACGCCTTGCAGTGCTCAGAAAGGGGGTGGAGTCAC
>NW_024360798.1:0-251 GCF_014805655.1 Passer montanus | reverse complement strand
TACACATAGGTTACACATAGGTTACACATGGGTTACACATGGGTCACTCAGGGGTCACACCGGGGTCAGGGGTAGGGACACCCCCAGGAGGGCCCTGGGGGCTACTCAGGGGTTACTCAGAGGTTACTCGAGGGTTACTCGGGGGTCACTGTGGGGTCACACCAGGGTCAGGGGTGGGAACACGCCGTGGGCTGCTCAGGGGTTACTCATGGGTTACTCAGGAGTTACTCAGGGGTTACACATGGGTTACT
>NW_024360797.1:3969-5090 GCF_014805655.1 Passer montanus | reverse complement strand
CCAAACCAGCAATGCCAACTCAACCCAACACAACCCAACCATCCCAATGCCCACTGTCATCCTCACCGGCGTGCCGGCAGGCAGCGGCAAAGACGACGATGTCATTCCAATCCTAATCCAACCCAACCCAACCCAACCCAACGCCCATGCCCATCCTCACCGGCGTGCTGGCAGGCGGCGGCGAAGACGATGATGTCATTCCCAACCCAACTCAACAATCCCATCCCAACCCAACCATGCCATGCCCACACTCACCGGCGTGCCGGCAGGCGGCGGCGAAGACGATGATGTCGTCGAAGGCGCCGCTGTAGCCGGGCGGCGGCGGGTGGAAGGCCAGGCTCCGCGAGCGCTCGCGCCGCAGGTCCAGCAGGAAGGTGGAGTGCACCATGGGCACCGCGAAGCAGCCCCGGCGCTCCCGGCGCCGGATCGGCAGGTAGGCGGGGGTGCGGCGGTAATAGCCCTGCGGACGGGAGTGACCACGGGGAGTGACCGCCGGGAATGGGGAGTGACCGCTGGGAGTGACCGCCGGGAGTGACCACTGGGAGTGACCACGGGGAGTGACCACTGGGAATGGGGAGTGACCGCTGGGAGTGACCGCCGGGAGTGACCACTGGGAATGGGGAGTGACCGCTGGGAGTGACCGCCGGGAGTGACCACTGGGAGTGACCACTGGGAGTGACCACTGGGAGTGACCGCCGGGAATGGGGAGTGACCGCTGGGAGTGACCACCGGGAATGGGGAGTGACCACCGGGAGTGACCACCGGGAGTGACCACTGGGAACAGGGGAGTGACCACTGGGAGTGACCACTGGAATGGGGGAGTGACCACTGGGAATGGAGACAGGAATGTGGGAATGGGCCACACCCTCACCTGTCAGTGCCCTCACCTGGGCAGTGATGCCCACCCTCACCTGTGCCCCACCCTCACCTGTGCCCCACCTCACCTGGGCAGTGATGCCCACCCTCGCCTGTGCCCCACCCTCACCTGTGCCCCACCTCACCTGGGCGGTGATGCCGCACCAGAAGTTGGAGTAGGCGGCGCGCGAGTCGAGCATCGGCGCCACCACGGTTCTGTTCTCGGCCAGCAGCACGGCCAGCGTGTCGGGGTTCACCAGCACGTT
>NW_024360797.1:0-3775 GCF_014805655.1 Passer montanus | reverse complement strand
ACACCTGGGACACACCTGGGACACACCTGTCACACCTGTGTCACACACCTGTCACACCTGTGTCACACCTGTCACACCTGGGACACACCTGTCACACCTGGGACACAGCTGGGACACACCTGTCACACCTGTGACACACCTGGGACACAGCTGGGACACACCTGGGACACCCCTGGGACACAGCTGGGACACACCTGTGACACACCTGTGACACCTGGGACATACCTGGGACACACCTGGGCACACCTGAGACACCCCTGGGACACCTGTGACACACCTGTGACACACCTGGGCACACACCTGTGACACCTGTCACACACCTGTCACACACCTGGGACACACCTGGGACATACCTGTCACACACCTGGGACACACCTGGGACACACCTGGGACACCTCCCAAAATTGGGGACACCACTGGGAGTGACCACCGGGAGTGACCATGGGGAGTGACCACTGGGAACGACCGCATACGTGTCACACACCTGGGACACACCTGGGACACACCTGGGACACCTCCCAAAATTGGGGACCCCCTCCCCAAATTCAGGACCCCCCCAGTTCAGACACAGCCACACCTGGGCCTGGCTGTCCCCAGTGTCCCCCACCCTGGGGCTGTGTTTGTCCACTCTGGGGGGGCTCTTCCCCCTCCCCAAGGCTCAGGGACCCTTGGGGACCCCTCCCAAAATTGGGGACCCCTCCCCAAATTCAGAACCCCCCAATTCAGACACAGCCACACCTGGGCCTGGGTGTGCCCCACCCTGGGGCTGCGTTTGTCCCCTCTGGGGGGGCTCTTCCCCCCACCCCGGGGCTCAATTCAGAATGGGGACCCCTGGGGACCCCTGGGGACCCCTCCCCGAATTGGGAGCCCCCTCCCCAGCTGCAGCCCCCTACCAGCAGGTAGTCGGCCCACATGGCGCGGGCGGCCTCCAGCGCCTCCTGCCGCAGCCGCATCACGTGCTCGTAGCGCGCGGGGCTCCAGTGCTTGGGGCCCTCCTCGTCGGGGAAGGACCTGGGGGCACGGCGGGCTCAGGCACCCCAAAATCCCGGGGAGACCCCCCAAATCTGGGGAGAGACCCCCGAAATTGGGGGACCCACAGGGACACCCAAAACCTGGGGACAGTCCCAGAATTTGGGGACTCCTCCCCCTAAATTTGGGACCCTCCTCGTCGGGGAAGGACCTGGGGGCACGGAGGGCTCAGGCACCCCAAAATCCCGGGAGAGACCCCCCAAATCCGGGGACCCACAGGGACACCCAAAACCTGCGGAACACCCCAAATTTGGGGAGCCTCAAGGGACTCCTACCCCCAATTTTGGGTTCCTCCTCGTCGGGGAAGGACCTGGGGGCACGGCGGGCTCAGGCACCCCAAAATCCCGGGCACCCACAGGGACCCCCAAAACCTGGGGACGGTGCCAAAATTTGGGGACTCCTCCCCCCAAACTTGGAAGGACCTGGGGGGCATCTCAGAAACCCCAAAATCCCGGGAGACACCCCAAAACCCAGGGAGACCCCCCCCCACATCTGGGGAGAGACCCCCGAAACCCGGGGGAGACCCCCGAAATCGGGGGACCCACAGGGGTCCTCAACACCTGGGGACAGTCCCAGAATTTGGGGACTCCTCCCCCCAAACTTGGAAGGACCTGGGGGGCATCTCAGAAACCCCAAAATCCCGGGAGACACCCCAAAACCCAGGGAGACCCCCCCCCACATCTGGGGAGAGACCCCCGAAACCCGGGGGAGACCCCCGAAATCGGGGGACCCACAGGGGTCCTCAACACCTGGGGACAGTCCCAGAATTTGGGGACTCCTCCCCCCAAACTTGGAAGGACCTGGGGGCACGGGGGGCTCAGGCACCCCAAAATCCCCGGAGACCCCCCCCAAATCCGGGGAGAGACCCCCGAAATCGGGGCACCCACAGGGACACCCAAAACCTGCGGAATACCCCAAATTTGGGGAGCCTCAAGGGACTCCTACCCCCAATTTTGGGTCCCTCCTCATCAGGGAAGGACCTGGGGGCACCGGGGGCCTCAGACACCCCAAAATCCCGGGAGACCCCCCCAAAGATAGTTTTGAGCCCCCCCAAAACGTGTCTGTGCCCCCTGAAGACGTGTCAGAGCTCCCCAAAGCCCCCCAGGAGCCCCAAAGGTGGTTCAGAGCCCCCCAAAGCCCCCCCAAAGGTGGTTCAGAGCCCCCCAGAATGTGTCAGAGCCCCCCCAAAGGCGGTTCAAAGCCCCCCCAGAATGTGTCAGAGCCCCCCAAAGGTGGTTCAGAGCCCCCCAGAATGTGTCAGAGCCCCAGGCGGAGCCGCCCGGAGGAGCCGCCCGGGCCGCGGTCCGGCCCCGCCAGCAGCAGCAGCAGCAGCAGCGGCCACGGCCGCGCCGCCATCTTGGGCCGCCCTCACGCTGGCCACGCCCTTCTCCCTCAGGCGCCTCACGCTGGCCACGCCCTTCTCCCTCAGTCCCCTCACGATGACCACGCCCACGCGCGCGCTGATTGGTTAACCCGCGCTGCGACCACGCCTATAAATGCCATATATGGGGTCGGCCGTGAAGCCGCGCCCCGTGTTATTGCCATATGTGGCATGGTTTTGGCCACGCCCACTAGGCGGTGTTATGAGGCTACGCCCCGTTGGTAGCTATATATGGTCACGCCGCCTAGCCACGCCTACATAACCATATATGGAGTAGAAGCTATGAGGCCACGCCCGCTGTATGTCCATATATGGGGATGAACGGTGGGCACGCCCCCTAGTGGCCACGCCCCCTGCTCCCCTCAGAGATTTTCCCTAAAAAATTTTCATTTTCTGAGGATTTTTAACTCCGAATTTTCCCGTTTTTTCAAAGGGTTTCACCACCAAAATTCCAAATGGGAATAAAGGGATAGAGATGGGGAAAAATGAGGGGAAAAAGAGGGGGAAAATGGGGAAAAAAGGGGGAAAAAGGGGGAAAATAGGAGAAAAAAGGGGAAATAAGGGAAAGAAATGGAAATAAAGGAGGAAAAAATGGGATAAATGGAAATAAATGGGAATAAAATGGGAAAAAAGGGAAAAAAAGTTGAAAAAAGGGGAAAAGGAGGAGAAAAAAGTGGAAATGAGGGAAAGAAATTGGAATGAAGGAGGAAAAATGGGGAAAAATTGAAATAAATGGGAATCGGGGGGGAATGGAAAATAAGGAAAAAAAGGGAAAAAAATTAGGGGAAACGGGGAAAAATTGTAAAAAAGGGGGAGAAAAAAGGAAAATAAGGGAAAGAAATGGGAATAAAGGAGGAAAAATGGTGAAAAATGGAAATAAATGGGAATAGAAGGGGGGAAAAGGAAAAAATGAGGAAAAAAAAGCAAAAAAAGAAATAAAAGTGACTGAGCAGGGATATTTGGGAGGGGGGATGGGCTGAGGCCGCTGGGATATTTTGGGATTTTTTGGGAGGGGGAGGAGCCGGGAAGGTCCGGAATGAAAAGTTCCTTTGAGGGGGAAAATTCCTGAGGGAAGGCGGCAGCGGCGGGAATTTCCTGGAGAAAAATCCGAATTTTTCAGCTCAATTTTCTCCTTTTTAACCCTCCCAGTCCCTCCCAGTTTATCCCAGTTTAAATTCCCAATTTTCCCATGAATAAAGAAGGAAAAAATTCACTTTTTTGGTTCCAAACAGACCCAAAAGCAGCTTTTTTCAGCCCATTTTTATCCCTCCCAGTCCCAATTCCCAATTTTCCCATGGATAAAAACCAAAAATTTTCACATTTTTAATTCCAAAAGGACCCAAAATTTGCTTTTTTCTGCCCATT
>NW_024360796.1:0-251 GCF_014805655.1 Passer montanus | reverse complement strand
ATGGAGATTCTGTGGATCCTGATGCCCGGGAATGGGGGTTCAGGGGGGTTTCCCTGCCCAGGAATGGGGGTTCAGGGGGGTCCCGGTGCCAGATGAAGGGGTACAGGGGGGTCCCGGTGCTGGGAAGGGGATTGAGGGGGGTCACAGGACCCAAAATGGGGGTTCAGGGGGGTTCCCCTCCCCAAGAAAGGAGGTTTAGAGGGTTCCCGGTGACCAGAAAGTGAAGTTCAGGGGGGTCCCGGTGCCCGGGA
>NW_024360795.1:0-251 GCF_014805655.1 Passer montanus | reverse complement strand
AGAGAGAGAGAGAGAGAGAGAGAGAAGCAAAGAAGTGGGGGAAGAGAAAGACAGTGACAGAGATAGATTAAGTAGAAAATATCACCACTGTGGATCCCAATGGCATCCAACTGATCCTCTCCATCTGATTTTCTTGGTGGTGAAGGTCCCCCAAAAGCATAAAGTTCAATGGATTAATGTATGTTTGGGCCAAGTGGGGATGCCGACTTGGTGGGGGGCAACTTTGACGCTGTCTCTTGCACCAGACTCTG
>NW_024360794.1:0-251 GCF_014805655.1 Passer montanus | reverse complement strand
TCCTCATGTTCCAGGGAGGCCTGCACAAGAAAAAATAAGAATACTTTTCATGTGACAAGTGTGGAACCTGAAGCTCTGAGTAAAAAGAGTGCTATATTTACATAATATCTCTACTTCTGTAAGACTTCTTCTCCGCTTTTGTCTCAGGATGAGATGAGCAATATAGAGACCCAAGACACATAAGACAGCACGAAATAATGCTGTACCTCAGCTTCCTCGAGGGCAGCCTGGATTTCAGATTTCTCCTGCTC
>NW_024360793.1:0-251 GCF_014805655.1 Passer montanus | reverse complement strand
ATTTTACTTTATAGCTTTCAAAAACTGTTATGCTCTCATTTATAACCTTTCACCTGCAAAATGCTAAAAATTGAAAACTGAAAATAGTTTCCTTTAAATTCTGTTATAGTTGCATGTCAACAGAATTAATTAGGACCTCATTTATCAACAAGAATCTCTTTGGTCGTAACACAGCCCTCAGACAAAACAGCAAGAGTATATGATACAAATTTTAAAAAACAGGGGTTTTTAGAAATTTCACTGATGTCAAC
>NW_024360792.1:0-251 GCF_014805655.1 Passer montanus | reverse complement strand
TTCCTGTGCTGGATTTACCTCTGGCAGAGAGGGTACTCAGACTCAGCCACTGTAACTTCTCATGTGATGCATTATTCACAGTAATGGATTTATTCTTAATCCCATCAGCTTTATCACCAAAGAAATGGGATGGGCCTTTTGAGGGAAGCTGATCTTCAAGATGTTCACAAAAACTGTGCTGAGAATTGCCATGAAAAGTATCGATTGAAGGTTTGGTAAAGCTTTCCTTCAAAACTGGGCCTAATTTTTTT
>NW_024360791.1:0-251 GCF_014805655.1 Passer montanus | reverse complement strand
CGCGCCGCCCCACGCGTGTGCGCGGGGACCCGGGGCGGGCTCGGCCTTCCCGGGGATCCGCCACCGTGAGAACGCGGGCGGGCGGCCCTGTGAGCCCCCGCCGTGCCGGCCCGCCCGTCCCTGCCCTGTGCCACGAGTGTCCCCCTCCCCACGCGGGTGCCACGCGTGGATCCGGGGGGACCGCGGCCCCGCAGCCGCCTTACCGGCGGCGCCAGCGCCGGTCCGCGGGGGCGTCACGGCGGGCGGTGTCA
>NW_024360790.1:0-251 GCF_014805655.1 Passer montanus | reverse complement strand
GTATCAGCATGATTTTTTGATAATAAATTTTAACAACACAGATAAATCTTTCCTGAAGAGGGAACTGATACCATGCTTCATCTAAGTGTTATTGTGTAGGAACTATTATAATGCATGAGTGGTTATATCTTTGTTTTGAAGGTCTTTGTCCCTGATGATATTATTAAAATATTGCTTTATTACCAATCCAAGAACATGTGGCCAAAACTAAGTCTTTTGCACCAGCTTTTACTTTACATTTTGCTTTTAAT
>NW_024360789.1:0-251 GCF_014805655.1 Passer montanus | reverse complement strand
AAAAATATTGGGGAAAATTAAAAAAAAATGGAGGAAAATTTAAAAAAATTGGGAGAGAATTAAAAAAAATTGGGCAGAAAATGAAAAAAAAATTGGGGGAGAAAATGTAAAAAAATAGTGGGGAAAATTTAAAAAAATTGGAGGAAAATGAAAAAAAAATTGGGGTAGAAAATTTAAAAAAATATTGGGGAAAATTAAAAAAAATTGGGGGAAAATTAGAAAAAATGGGGGAGAATGAAATAAAAATTTGG
>NW_024360788.1:0-251 GCF_014805655.1 Passer montanus | reverse complement strand
ATAAACCACATCATCAAAAACAACTCAAAAGCTCAAAAGTCCTGCCTCTAACTCATTCAAAACTCCCCACAAGTGAATTATCACACAGAAGCGATGTGGAGAGCAGGAATGCTCTCAGTGACACTGATTTATGAGCTCCCACTCCTCCAGCACGAGGCAGAGGAGAAGTGGGAAGAGCCCCAGAGACAGCATGGCTGTGGCTTGTGGGTCACACACACAGAGCACTGGGAATTGCAGCACAGGGACACCCC
>NW_024360787.1:0-251 GCF_014805655.1 Passer montanus | reverse complement strand
CTTTTGCTGCTAGTTAAAAATGTGGGTATCGAAATTCACATTTTAGATACATTTCTATAAAAAAGGGCTACCTAGAACGCAGCAAAGTGTCATGTATTGGGAAATAAGGAGCTGTCTTACATTTGTATAGGTTTAAAAAAACCTAGATTTCTTTAAGAGTTTAGATATAAGCATATTGAATGGCTGATTTAAGGAACTTCTGAAGTACACTCTATTGTTCTGTATCATCATCTAATGAAAAAAGACAAATC
>NW_024360786.1:0-5149 GCF_014805655.1 Passer montanus | reverse complement strand
AAATTTTCTCCAAAATCCCAACAATTTTCCCCGAAATCCCAGGGATTTCCCCCCAAACCACCCCCAACCCCAGGAATTTGGGGCTCCCCAGAGCTTGGGGTGAGATTCTGGAAATTTCTGGGGGAACAAACGCAAAAATCCCGGGGAAATTCCCTTGGGAATTGGGGAATTTTTGGTGATTTTGGGGCTGGAATCGTCCCCCGTGCCTCAGTTTCCCATTGGTCAAAATCCCCCAAATTTGGGGAATTTTCCTGTGGATTTGTTCCATTTTTCCCCAGAATTCCAGGAATTTGGGGAATTTTCCCATGGATTCAATCCTTTTTTCCCCAAAAAAATTTGGGATTGGAGCCCCAAAATTTCCAGGAATTTGGGGAATTTTCCCATGGATTCAATCCTTGTTTCCCCCAGAAATTTGGGATCAGAACCCCAAAATTCCAGGAATTTGGGGAATTTTTCTATGAATTCAATCCTTTTTTCCCCCAAAAATTTGGGATATGAGCCTCAAAATTTCAGGAATTTGGGAAAATTTCCCATGGATTCAATCCTTGTTTCCCCCAAAAAAATTTGGGATCAGAACCCCAAAAGTTCCAGGAATTTGGGGAATTTTCCCATGGATTCAATCCTTTTTCCCCCAAAAATTTGGGATTGGAGCCCCAAAATTTCCAGGAATTTGGGGAATTTTCCCATGGATTCAATCCTTGTTTCCCCCAGAAATTTGGGATCAGAACCCCAAAATTCCAGGAATTTGGGGAATTTTTCTATGAATTCAATCCTTTTTTCCCCCAAAAATTTGGGATATGAGCCTCAAAATTTCAGGAATTTGGGAAAATTTCCCATGGATTCAATCCTTGTTTCCCCCAAAAAAATTTGGGATCAGAACCCCAAAAGTTCCAGGAATTTGGGGAATTTTCCCATGGATTCAATCCTTTTTTCCCCAAAAAAATTTGGGATTGGAGCCCCAAAAATTCAGGAATTTAGGAGTTTTTATTTTGCCTCAGTTTCCAAAAAAAACGGGGAGTAGAACCCTCAAAAATCCCAGGAATTTCGGGAAATTCCCCCCAAAAATCCCAAGAATTTCAGGAAATTTTCTCAAAATCCCATGAATTTCCCCCAAAATCCCAGGGATTTGCCCCAAAATCAGCCCCAGTCCCAGGAATTTGGGGCTCTCCCATTTCCCATGGAATTTCAGTTGGGAATTTTCAGTTTTCCAGGAAAAAAAAAGCAAAATCCTGGAGAAATTCCCTTGGGAATTGGGGAATTTTGGGGGCTGGAATCGTCCCCCCTGCCTCAGTTTCCCCTTGGCCAAAATCCCCCAAATTTGGGGAATTTTCCTGTGGATTTGTTCCCTTTTTAACCCAAAATTTCAGAAATTTTGGGAATTTTCCTGTGAATATTTTCCCAAAAAAAAAAAAATTGGGGTTGGACCCTTAAAAATCCCCAGAATTTCCCCCAAAAATTCCGAGAATTTGGGGAATTTTCTTTATGGATTCAGTCTTTTTTTACCCAAAAATTTTGGGAAAAGAGCCCCAAAATTCCTGGAATTTTGGGGTTTTTCCTGTGGAATCGTTTCCAAAAAAAATTCGGGGTAGGACCCCCAGAAATCCAAAGAATTTTGGGAATTTCGCCTGAAAATTTTGGGAATTTTCCCCAAAAATCGGCACAAAACACCCCAAAATCCCGGGAATTTGGGGAATTTTGGGAATTTTCCCACAGAATTACGTCATGCCTCAATCGACCTCCCAAAACTTGGGATAGAACCCCCCAAAATTCCAGGAATTTTGGGGATTTTCCTGTGGAACCACTCCGTGCCTCAGTTTACCTCTGAAAGGTACAAAACCCCCCAAAACTCCAGGAATTTGGGAATTTTGGGGATTTTCCCCTCGGGAATCCTCCCCGTGCCTCAGTTTCCCCTCGGATCACGGTACCACCCCAGAATTCCAGGAATTTTGGGAATTTTTAGCGCGCCCGCTCCGTGCCTCAGTTTCCCTGCGGAAGGTACGAAAAATCCCGGGGGGAATTTTGGGAATTTGAGGAATTTTCTCCCTCTGGAACCACTCCGTGCCTCAGTTTCCCCTCCCCCGGGACAGGTACGACCCCTCCCCCCCTTTTTTTTCCTTAAATTTGAGGAATTTTGGGGGGATTTTGGGAACTCTCGCTTCGCTTTGCCTTGTGTATATAGAATATATAATAAATGCGCTCTGATTGGCTCTGCCGGCTGTCCATCATTTATCTGCAACACCCAACTGGTTCATTTTGCTGTCAATCAAGGGCGGGTTTAGGCCTCGATGCGTTTTGATTGGACGAGGAACAGCGAGGGGTGGTGCCTGCTGGTTTTTCTACGCATGCGCAAGGCGGGAACAAGCCGCTTAATGAAAACTTGTTAGCCTTTGCAAAAAAAAAATCCCAAAAAACCCCAAAAATTCGTTAAAAATCCACAAAAAAGCCAAAAAAAAGGGGAAAAAATTAAAATGGGGGAGGGGATTTTCCAAAAAAAGTGACTTCAAAATTGGGGGGAAAAAGGGAAAAAATGGGGTGGGGGAGGGGCGGGTTTGGACCCCTGGAGAAAGTGACGAATTTTGGGAAAAAAAACCCTAAAATTGACCTAAAAATGGGAATAAAAATGGGAAAAATGGGGGAAAAAGGGAAAAAAAAGGGGAAAAGGGATAAAAATCCCCAAAAATTTGGGGTAATTTGTTAAAAAATGAGATTAAAAAGGGGAAAATTTGGAAAAAATGGGGGGAAATGGGAAAAAATGGGGAAAAAGGAGGCAGAGGGATAAAAAACCCCAAAAATTTGGGGTAATTTGTTAAAAAATGAGATTTAAAAGGGAAAAATTTGGAAAAAATGGGAAAATTTAGGGGAAAAATGGGAAAATTTGGGGAAAAAATGGGGGGAAATGGGAAAAAATGGGGAAAAAGGAGGCAGAGGGATAAAAAACCCCAAAAATTTGGGGTAATTTGTTAAAAAATGAGATTTAAAAGGGAAAAATTTGGAAAAAATGGGAAAATTTAGGGGAAAAATGGGAAAATTTGGGGAAAAAATGGGGGGAAATGGGAAAAAATGGGGAAAAAGGAGGCAGAGGGATAAAAAACCCCAAAAATTTGGGGTAATTTGTTAAAAAATGAGATTTAAAAGGGAAAAATTTGGAAAAAATGGGAAAATTTAGGGGAAAAATGGGAAAAAAATGGAAAAAAATTGGGAAGAATCGGGGGAAAAAATCGGGGGAAAAAAGGGAAAAATTGGGAAAAATTCGGGTTAAAAGCAGCCCCAAAATTCATAAAATTGAGCCTAAAAAAGTGGAAAATTTGTTTAAAAAATTTAGGGGAAAAATGGGAAAAAAATGGAAAAAAATTGGGAAAAATTGGGGAAAAAATCGGGGGGAAAAAGGGAAAAATTGGGAAAAATTCAGGTTAAAAGCAGCCCCAAAATTCATAAAATTGAGCCTAAAAAAGTGGAAAATTTGTTTAAAAAATTTAGGGGGAAAAGGGAAAAAAGGGGAGTGGGGGAGGGGGAGAGGTGAGAGCACCATTTTGAAAAATTGCTAAAAATGACCTTTGAAAATGAGGGAAAAGTCGGGAAAAATGGGAAAAAATGGGAAAAAAAGGGGGAAATATCGGGAAAAAATCTCTGAGAAATCAGAGAAAAAATTGAGAATAAAATAGAAAAAAAATGGGGAAAAAAAGGGGGAAAATGTGAAAGAAAAGGGGAAAAATAACGGAAAAAATTCTAAAAATAATAAAAAATAATTGAGGAAGAAAAATAGAAAAAAAATGGGGAAAAATCAGAAAAAATGGATTAAAATTCAGGGGAAAAAGGGGATAAATAGAGAAAACAGTTGGAAAAAAAAGGAGAAAAATGGAAAAGAATTGAAAAAAAATCTGAAAAAATGGAAAATAATTTGGGGAAAATAGGGAAAAAAATAATAAAAAATTCAGGGAAAAGTAATAAAAAATTGGGAAAAAATAGAAAGAATGGGGAAATGGATTAAAATTCAGGGGGAAAAGGGGATAAATAGAGAAAACAGTTGGAAAAAAAAGGAGAAAAATGGAAAAGAATTGAAAAAAAACCTGAAAAAATGGAAAATAATTAGGGGAAAATAGAGAAAAAAATAATAAAAAATACAGGGAAAAGTAATAAAAAATTGGGGAAAAAATAGAAAGAATGGGGAAAAAATCAGGGAAAAATGGGAAAAATTTGGAAAAAATTCTCTGTAAAATTGGGGGAAAACATCAGGAAAAAAGGGGGAAAAAGAGAAAAAAAGGGAAAAAATTTGAAAAAAAAATCAGAAAAAATGGAAAATAATTAGAGGAAAATTGGGGAAAAATTTGGAAAGAAGCAGTAAAAAATTCAGGAAATTATAATAAAAAATTTGGTAAAAATCGGGAATAAATGAAAAAAAAATTGGGAAAATATTTAAAAAATAGGAAAAAAATCAGAAAAAAAATTGGGATTAAATAGGAAATAAAATAAATCAGAAAAGTGGAAAAAAATTGACCAAAAAATCAGGAAAATTATGAAGAAAAAATTGGGAAAAAAGGGGACAAAAAAACAGGAAAAAAAGGGGGAAAAAAGAGAAAAAAAATCAGAAAAAAAAGGAAAATAATTAGAGGAAAGCGGGGAAAAAATTTGGAAAGAAGTAGTAAAAAATTTGGGAAAATATAATAAAAAATTTGGTAAACCTCGGGACACACTGAAAAAAAAATCCGCCAAATATTTAAAAAATAGGAAAAAAATCAGAAAAAAAATTTGGGATTAAATAGGAAATAAAATAAATCAGAAAAAGTGGAAAAAAATTGACCAAAAAATCAGGAAAATTATGAAGAAAAAATTGGGAAAAAAGGGGACAAAAAAACAGGAAAAAAAGGGGGAAAAAAGAGAAAAAAAATCAGAAAAAAAGGAAAATAATTAAAGTGGGGAAAAAATTTGGAAACAAGTAGTAAAAAATTTGGGAAAATATAATAAAAAATTTGGTAAAAATCGGGAATAAATGAAAAAAAAATGGGAAAATAAAAAAATCAGAAAAAAAATTTGGGATTAAATAGGAAATAAAATAAATCAGAAAAAGTGGAAAAAAATTGACCAAAAAATCAGAAAAAATGTGAAAAATTGGAAAAAAATGAAGAAAAAAAGCAGAAAAAAATGGGGGAAG
>NW_024360785.1:0-251 GCF_014805655.1 Passer montanus | reverse complement strand
GGGGCCATACAGATCCCATAGGGGACCATATATAATCCCTAGGGGAGCCATATAGATCCCTATAGGGGCCATATAGATCCCTACGGGGGCCATGGGGACCTGTGGGACCCCTATAGACCCCATAGGGGCCATACAGACCCCAGGTCCCTATAGGGCCCACACAGAGCCCCATAAGGGCCTATAGGGTCCCTATAAATCCCTATAGGGGCTGTACAGACCCCAGGCCCCTACAGGGTCCGTATAGACCCCCA
>NW_024360784.1:0-251 GCF_014805655.1 Passer montanus | reverse complement strand
CCCTCGCAGTGGCGCTCCCAGGGCCGGCTCCGGGGCCAGGGGGGTCCCTCGAAGCCGGGGGGGCAGCTGCAGTGGGAGCTGTTCCGGGGCCGGGGGCACGGCTCCTGCCCTGGGAGGGACCAAAAATGCACAAATCAACCCAAAAATGCACAAATCAACCCAAAACCAACATTCAGCACAAAAAAATACAAATTCACCCCAAAACCCCGAAATTCCAGCCCAAAAACCCCGAAATTCCAGCCCAAAAACCC
>NW_024360783.1:0-251 GCF_014805655.1 Passer montanus | reverse complement strand
GGTGCGCACGCGCGGTGCGGCCGCCGTGGCCCGGCCGGGCGAAGGGGGGGGCCGCGCATGCGCGCCGCGTGCCCGCCCCTCGCCAGCAGCAGAGGAGGAGGTGGCGGTGGCGGCTGTGGGCGAGGGAGCGCGAGGGGAGTGAGAGGCGCCGTTGCCGCCCCGGTATCCGGCAGGACCGCGCGGAGGAGGCGGGAGCGCCCCGGCGGCGGAGGGAGCTGAGTGGCGGCGGCAGCAGCAGCAGCGGCAGCAGC
>NW_024360782.1:0-251 GCF_014805655.1 Passer montanus | reverse complement strand
TCTTTTCAGGTCCTGAGTTACTTTAGAAACAAAAAAATAAACAAATATAATAATTACAAAGAGATGTTTTTTCAAAATCTCCAATATGCTAAATGTATCACTTAAAACATACCTAAGCATCAAATAATTGGGTGGATACCAGTGAACCGTTGTTTTAAACGTGTTTAGTGTGAAATATATATTTCTTCAAGCATTCTGTATACTTTGTTCTATATACCTTTCCTACTCTATACCTTAGTATTTGGGCTTGG
>NW_024360781.1:0-251 GCF_014805655.1 Passer montanus | reverse complement strand
TATAATTATATTATATTCAAGATATATATTTTTATATATTATATATGCACCTGTGGAATCCACAGCAGCAGACAGTTATTGTTTACATTTATTTCCTGAGGCTCTCAGCTCCTCAGGAGGGGAAAAATCCTAGATTTTTCATAAAATATCACAGCCACAGCGACAGCCTTGGCATTTTCCTCGAGAGAGGCTTCCCTCATCTTCAGGGAGCCTTCGCTGGCACACAAGAACAGCGCGAAAATGTCTGTCCT
>NW_024360780.1:0-251 GCF_014805655.1 Passer montanus | reverse complement strand
GTTAAGTTTCAATATAAACCAAAAATAAACATAATCTTAATCTCCTATGACGTTTAAATCATTGCAGTCTCACAAATTCAAAGCCTTGAGTGACTTGAACTGTTGTTTCAAGTCTGTATAAAGACATTTAATAACTGATTTTCATTAAATTAATTTGGATTGCACCTGAGAATGAGAAAGAAGAAGAAGTCTTGCCCACTATGAAAGAAGAAGTCTTGCCTGCTACATATGGAACTTTAATTTAGGGGGGT
>NW_024360779.1:0-251 GCF_014805655.1 Passer montanus | reverse complement strand
CTCCCAGTATAAACCAGTATAAACCAGTCACCCGCGCCGCTCCATGTGCGGCGCCACCAGCCGCACCAACATGGCCGCCGCCGTCACGTTCACCCGGAACACCTGAGTGACGTCATGGGGGCGGGGCTTAGAGGGATTACATCATGGGGCGGGGCTTAGAGGGATTACGTCATGGGGAAAGGGATTGGGAGGGGGCGGGGCTTAAAGGGGGTGATGTCATCAAGAAAGGGATTGGGAAGGGGCGGGGCTTA
>NW_024360778.1:0-251 GCF_014805655.1 Passer montanus | reverse complement strand
ATTATTGGTGATTACCAATGGTTATTGGTGATTATCTGTGATTATCGATGGTTATTGGTGATTATTGGTGGCTATCGGTGATTAATGATGGTCATCAGTGGTTATCAGTGATTATCAATGATTATCAGTGATTATTGGTGATTATCAATGGTTATCAGTGGTTATTGGTGATTATCGATGATTATTGGTGAGTATCAATGGTTATTGGTGATTATCGGTGGCTATCAGTGATTATCGATGGTTATCAGTGG
>NW_024360777.1:0-251 GCF_014805655.1 Passer montanus | reverse complement strand
GGGGGGGTCTCACCTCGCATCTTGTGCCACGTGACTGTGTCCACCATGTGCAGCTCCCTGGGGGGGCTCCCAGTCACTCCCAGTTCAGTGTGCCCGACCCCCCAGTTCATCCCAGTCCCTCCCCAGTCCCTCCCAGTTCAGTGTGCCAAACCCCTCAGCTCACCCAGTGCCCCCAGTCCCTCCCAGTCACAGCTCTCAATCCTTCCCAGTTTCTCCCAGATCTTCCCAACTTCTGCCCAGCTCCTTTTCCA
>NW_024360776.1:0-251 GCF_014805655.1 Passer montanus | reverse complement strand
GGGGACACCTGGGGACACCTGGGCACCCAGCAGGTGACATCTGGGGACATGGGGGGGGGTTTACACACACCTGGGGACACCTGGGGGGGGTCACACACACCTCCCCGGGGTGTCCCTGTCACCCGTGTCCCCCGTGTCCCCTGTGCCAGGCGGTGGCGTCGGGGCGGCTCCGCCTGGTGCCCAAATTCCACGAGAAAAACTGGAAAAGCTGGATGGAGAACGTGGGGTGAGGGGGCGGGGCTAGGGAGAGG
>NW_024360775.1:4054-5167 GCF_014805655.1 Passer montanus | reverse complement strand
CCCCCGGCCCCGCCCCGGGCGCACCTGGGGCGCAGGTGAGCCCGGCCAAGGTGTTC
The DNA here is from genome assembly GCF_014805655.1 of Passer montanus. NCBI lineage: Eukaryota > Metazoa > Chordata > Aves > Passeriformes > Passeridae > Passer > Passer montanus. The sequence goes on along the minus strand of NW_024360775.1, from coordinate 5,111 downwards.
GTGTGCCACTGCGGGAAGGCGTTCTCGCACCGCAGCATGCGGCAGCGGCACGTCAACATGCACCTGGGGCTGCGGCCCTTCGGCTGCGCGCTGTGCCGCAAGCGCTTCAAGATGAAACATCACCTGGCGGAGCACATGAAAACGCACACCGGGCTGCGGCCCTACACCTGCGGCACCTGCCAGCGCGCCTTCATGTGGCGGGACAGCTTCGTGAGACACCGGGGAACCTGTGTGGGGACAGCCGGCACACCTGAGTGACACCTGGGACACCTGAGTGACACCTGACACACCTGGGCACAGGTACTGACACACCTGCGGCACCTGCCAGCGCGCCTTCATGTGGAGGGACAGCTTCGTGAGACACCGCGGCACCTGCGTGGGGACAGCCGGCACACCTGAGTGACACCTGACACACCTGGGCACAGGCACTGTCACACCTGTCACACCTGAGTGACACCTGAGTGACACCTGTCAGACCTGCGGCACCTGCCAGCGCGCCTTCATGTGGCGGGACAGCTTCGTCCGGCACCGGGGCACCTGTGTGGGGACAGCCGGCACACCTGAGTGACACCTGACACACCTGAGTGACACCTGAGTGACACCTGAGTGACACCTGACACACCTGGGCACAGGTACTGACACACCTGCGGCACCTGCCAGCGCGCCTTCATGTGGAGGGACAGCTTCGTGAGACACCGCGGCACCTGCGTGGGGACAGCCGGCACACCTGAGTGACACCTGACACACCTGGGCACAGGCACTGTCACACCTGTCACACCTGAGTGACACCTGAGTGACACCTGTCAGACCTGCGGCACCTGCCAGCGCGCCTTCATGTGGCGGGACAGCTTCGTGAGGCACCGCGGCATCTGCGCGGGGACAGCCGGCACACCTGAGTGACACCTGAGTGACACCTGAGTGACACCCGGCACACCTGAGTGACACCTGTCACACCTGGGCACAGGTACTGTCACACCTGTCACACCTGTCACACCTGCGGCACCTGCCAGCGCGCCTTCATGTGGCGGGACAGCTTCGTGAGACACCGGGGCACCTG
>NW_024360775.1:0-3533 GCF_014805655.1 Passer montanus | reverse complement strand
CACCCGAGTGACACCCGTGTGACACCTGAGTGACACCTGTGTGACAAATGCACCCGTGTGACACCCGTGTGACACCCGTGTGACACCTGTGTGACACCCGAGTGACACCCGTGTGACACCTGTGTGACACCTGAGTGACACCCGTGTGACACCTGAGTGACACCCGTGTGACACCCGTGTGACACCTGAGTGACACCCGTGTGACACCTGTGTGACACCTGAGTGACACCCGTGTGACACCTGAGTGACACCCGTGTGACACCTGAGTGACACCCGAGTGACACCTGAGTGACACCTGGGCGCAGGTGATGTCACACCTGGGCGGGTGCAGGGACAGCCCCGTGTGACACAGGGGCGCCTGTGTGAGCACAAGGACACGGGGCGGGGGACGGGACAGGTGAGCAGTGACACCTGGCACACCTGGTGGGGTCACACCTGGTGGTGCCACACCTGGGGACAGGCGGTGTCACACCTGGGCAGGTGCAGGACCACAGGGGGGATTCAGGGTGATGTCATGGGTGTGACATCATCACACCTGGTGGGGTAGGTGACATCACACCTGCTGGGATTGGTGACATCACACCTGGTGGGCTGGAGAGGTGAGGGGGGAGGGGACAGCTGGGTACGACGGTGACGTCACAGCCAGGTGAGCCCGGAGGTCACACACCTGGATGACGTCACACCTGGCGGGGGTCACATCACACCTGGGTGGGTGGGTGATGTCATAGCCAGGTGACATCACACCTGGATAACCAGGTCCCACCCACACCTGGGCACCTGGATCCCCACACCTGGATCCTTCACACCTGGATCCCCCCTCACACCTGGATCCCCCCAAAACCCACCTGGACTCACGGAGGCACACCTGGAACTGCCCTGGGACACCTGAAACCCTCCCAGGAACACCTGGATGACTCCTGAGCACACCTGCAGCCCCCAGGAACACCTGGATGCCCCCAAAAAACACCTGGAAATGCCTCAGGGACACCTGGATCGCTTCTGGGACACCTGAACCTCCCTCAAGGACACCTGGATCATCCCAAAGATACCTGGATCTCCCCAAAACCCACCTGGACCCACCCAAAACACCTGGATTCCTCCAAAATCCCACCTGGGACCCCCAAAATCCCACCTGAAACTGCCCAAAAAGCACCTGGGACCACAAAAATCCACCTGAGATCCCCAAAATCCCACCTGGGACTCCCAAAAAACCACCTGGAACTCCCAAAAACCGCCCGGACCCACGTAGGAATACCTGGGACCCCCCAAAACTCACCTGGACCCACCAAAAATCCACCTGGAGACCCCAAACCCCACCTGGGACCCCCCCAAAATCCCAGCTGGCCCCTCCCCCGTGACGTCACAGGTGTGCCCGTGCCCCGCCCCCCTCCGGGATTGCATTTTTGGGTCGATTTGTGTCGATTTTTGGTTTCCATTGATAAAAATCCATCCGGGGGCGTGGCCAATGCGTATTTGAGGGCGGGGCTTTGGGAGGGGGCGGGGTCAGAACACGGAACTGGGAATTGGGAGGGGCGGGGTCTGAAGGGGTGTGGCACCTTGTGGGCGTGTCCAGCAGCAAGGGGCGGGGCTGTAAATGCGGGGCGTGGCCTAAAGGGGGCGTGGCCAACACCTGGGGGTGCGTCCTGACTCCTCCCCCCACCACTGGGGCGGCCAATGGGGAGCGGCGGAGCGGGGAGGGGGCGGGGATTGGGAAAGGTGAGGAGTGGGAGCGTGGGAAAATGGGCGGGGCCCAGGGAGCGGCGGCCAATGGGGAGAGGAGGGGGCGTGGCCTGGGGCGGGAAGGGGCGGGCAATGAATGGGGGATGGAAAGGGGCGGGGCCTGGATGGGCAATGAATTGGGCCTGGAAAAGGGGTGGGGCCTGAAAAAGGGGTGGGGCCTGGGCAGGCAATGAATGGGGGCTGGAAAGGGGGCGGGGACTGAAAAGGGGCGGGGTCTGCAGGGAAATGAATTGGGCATGAAAAAGGGGCGGGGCCTGGAGGGAAATGAAAGTGGGTGGAGCCCAGCGGGCAATGAATGGGGACTGAAAAAGGGGTGGGGCCTAAAAAGGGGCGGGGCCTGGGCAGGCAATGAATGGGGCATGGAAAAAGGGCGGGGTCTGGAGGGAAATAAATGAAGTTTGGAAAAGGGGCGGGACCTGGAGGAAAACAAAAGTGGGCGGAGCCCAGTGGGCAATGAATGGGGACTGAAGAAGGGGTGGGGCCTGAAAAAGGGGCGGGGTCTGGAGGGAAATGAATGAATGAAGTGTGGGAAAGGGGCGGGACCGGGAGGAAAACAAAAGTGGGCGGAGCCAACTGGGCAATGAATGGGGACTGGAAAAGGGGCGGGGCCTGGGTGGGGCATGAATGGGGTGTGGAAAAGGGGCGGGGTCAGGAGGGAAATGAATGAATGATGTTTGGAAAAGGGGCGGGGCCTGGAGGAGAATGAAAGTGGGCGGAGCCCACTCTGCTGCCTTGGACTGACGGGTTTGGACTGAAGGCACTGGAGATGGAGCTCATGTTCGGGCTCAAGAGTTTATTATTTGTTATTTCTTATTTATTATTATTTATTATTTTATTATTTTTCTTTTTTATTATTATTATTTATTTATTATTTATTATTTTATTGTTATTTATTAACTCACTGCCGTGAGTTCAGCAGCTTTTCCTTAACAAGGCACAAAATGGCCGACGATCTCGTTACGGGGTCTTTTAAGGCTAAAATATCCAAAAATGGCCAACGATCTCTTGTTACGGCGTCTTTTGAGGCTAAAATATCCAAAAATGGCCAATGATCTCTTGTTACGGGGTCTTTTAAGACTAAACTACCCAAAAAATGGCCAACAATCTCGTTATGGGGTCTTTTAAGATTAAATATCCAAAAAATGGCCACAAATCTCTTGTTATGGGGTCTTTTAAGACTAAACTATCCAGTTAAGAGCTGGCACCTAAATTGTTTTCCCTTTTAACGAATAACTGACCCCAAAGAGCCCCGGTGTGGATTTTTCTGCCCAAGTACAAGCCCACCTGAGTCCCTTTGGGTCTTTGTAAAGCCATTCCAGACGAAGCCCGTGATTCTTTTCCCTTTTAACCCAACAACTGACCCCAAAGAGCCCCAGCTTGGACCTTTCTGCCCAGTCACAGAGTGCCACCCAAACCCGAGGAGAAGGAAGAAGAAGCAGGAGGAAGAAACCACCGACGACACCCCGTGCCCTCCATCCTGCTTCCATCCACAACACACTAAAAACCCCAATTTCTCACCGAGCGACGCGCTCACACTACTCTCAAACATCGATTTCACACTTCAGTGGATTCTGGTGTATCTTGAAATAGAAACTTTCTCCAGGAATGAGGGTCAGGGTCAGAGCTCCCCTGGGGGTCAGGACACCCCGGAGCAGACACAGAAATGTCCCCGGTGCCCTGGGTTCCCACAGGGCTGCAGCTCGTGCTGGAGCTCCAGCCACGCTCAGCGTGGAGCCGCTTCACTCCAGGCAGGCCAAGCCTCGGAGAAGGAGTCTGGACTCCTGCTTTTGGTC
>NW_024360774.1:0-251 GCF_014805655.1 Passer montanus | reverse complement strand
AAAACCAAAAAAAAACCCAAAAAACCCCCGAAAAAACCCCCCAAAAAAACCCAACCCCCTCCCAAAAAAACCCCCAAAACCCCCAAAACACCCTTAAAAAAACCTCAAAAAAACCCCAACCCCCCCAAAAACCCAAAAAAACCCCAAAAAACCCCAAAAAAGACCCCAAAAAAACCCCAATAAAACCCCCCCAAAAAAACTCCAAAAATAAACCCCAAAAACAGAAGAAAAATCAAAAAAACCCCCCAAAA
>NW_024360773.1:0-251 GCF_014805655.1 Passer montanus | reverse complement strand
CACTGCGCTGGCATCTCACAGCACCACAGAGCTCCCGAGTCCCGCAGCTCGGCCTTGCCTGTCCCTCCTCCCCGAGCTCCGGCGGGCTGGGAGCAGCGCTCCGTGAGGCAGCCCGTCCCGCGGGCATGGGCACAGCCGGCCGGGCAGCCCTGCCCTGCCCTGCCCGCAGCACCGAGCCCCGAGCAGCGGCCCGAGCCCCCGGGCTCAGCAGCCACGGCAGGACCAGGCCAGCCAGGCTGAGGGGCGGGCGG
>NW_024360772.1:0-251 GCF_014805655.1 Passer montanus | reverse complement strand
AGAGGCGGAAAATGCAACCCAAAACTGCCCCAAAACTGCCCCAATCCACCCCAGAACTGCCTCAAAACTGCCCCAAATCCACCCAAACGCGCTGGGGGAGAAGGGAAGAGTTAAACCTGGAGAGAGCTGGAAAATCCACCCCAAAACTACTCCAAAGCCTCCCATTTTTTCCCCTATTTTTCACCACTTTTTCCCCGTTTTTCCACCATTGTTTCCCCATTTTTCCACAAACACTCCCATTTTTTCACCAC
>NW_024360771.1:0-251 GCF_014805655.1 Passer montanus | reverse complement strand
TTGGGGAATTTTGGGGTTTTGGAGGCAAATCTTGGCATGGTGTTTTTATGATTTTCGGGTTTTCTTTAGGATTCTTGGACATTTTTAAGATTTTTTCAGTAGTTTTTAGGATTTTTTATATCTTTTTCAGGATTTTTAGAGTTTCTTTAGAACTTTTACCTTTTTTTAGGATTTTTGGGTGGTTTTTAGGATTTCTTTAGGATTTGTGGGGGTTTTTTTCGTGTTTTGGGGTGGTTTTTATGGTTTTGAGG
>NW_024360770.1:0-251 GCF_014805655.1 Passer montanus | reverse complement strand
TTTTTTTTTTTCCTTTTTGATCATTAATTTTCACATTTCCTAAGTACTGTTTCCTTCTTCCATAAAGTAAAGTATGTTTTGAAGAATGGGAGATAGTCTCTCTCTAAGGAGGAAACCAAACAAACAAGACTCCTGCTTCACAATGGCACACTGACATGATGTAAGAAAAGCACTCTCAGGCTAGACTTTTACTCTCTGTAAGAGCCTATAGCCTTGAGGATGAGGGAAAGAGCTCTCCTCTAGGTAAGCAG
>NW_024360769.1:0-251 GCF_014805655.1 Passer montanus | reverse complement strand
GAAAAAAATCTGAAAAAATTGGGAAAAAACCAGAAAAACTGGGAAAAAATGTGGGCAAAACCTTGGTGTGTTCCCTGGCAGCTGCGGGCGGTGCACGAGCAGCTGGCGGCGCTCTCGCAGGGCCCCGTGGCCAAGCCCAAGAAGAGGAGGGAGAAGAGGAAGAAGAAGAAGTCGGAGAAGCACAAAGGGAGAGCGGGGCCCGACGAGGAATCGCGGGCGCGGCAGGCGCAGCTGCGCAGGGCCCGCAAGAA
>NW_024360768.1:0-251 GCF_014805655.1 Passer montanus | reverse complement strand
CCCGCACCCACCCGCACCTGCCCGCGCTCCCCCGCCCCCCCCGGGCCCCACACCCACTCGCGAACGCTCCCGCCCCCCGGGCGCTCCCGAGCCCCCTCATCCCCCGAGGCCCCGGTACCTCTGCGGGCGGGGCCCCCGCAGCCGGCGGGCACCGGCACCCTGCGCAGGGCGCAGCCCCCGCGGTTCGTCACGTCGTGCAGCCGCCGCGGCGCCGCCGCCGCCTCCACGCAGCCGAACATGGCAGCCCCGGC
>NW_024360767.1:0-251 GCF_014805655.1 Passer montanus | reverse complement strand
AGCAGCGCGATGTTGTTCATGGCCGTGGCAGCCACGTAGTTCTGGTGCTTCAGGAGCCTCTTGACGCGCCTCACCGCGGCCTCGGGGCCCGGCTGCCCCACGTCCGTGGCCCCCATCACCACCGTGTAAATGGAGGTGTCCCTGGGGAGCAGGACAGGGACAGAGGGGTGACACGGAGCAGAGGCATGGCATGTGGCAGCCCAGCAGCTGAACCTGTGGGGGACATCCCTGTCCCTGCTGGGCACATCCCT
>NW_024360766.1:0-251 GCF_014805655.1 Passer montanus | reverse complement strand
GCCTTAGGTTGTATCCTCTGTCACAATTCCTGGAACAAAAGGCTGCTTTGCCTTCACATTTCCATCAGCACCGCTGTGCCAACACCAAAGGATTCACCAGCCCTGCTTCCCCCCCACACCAGCCTACCCTCAGTGCCTCCTGCTCCCGTGGATAAATGGAAACACCCTGTGATGCTGCAGGGTCCAAAAGAGGGAATCTGAGCATTCCCTACAGCGACAGCAGGGGGAGAAAAAAGGGCTGAGGGGCAGAA
>NW_024360765.1:0-251 GCF_014805655.1 Passer montanus | reverse complement strand
CCTGGAGACCCCAGAGATTCTGGAGACCCTGGAAACCCCCAGAGACCCCCAGAGACTCCCAGAGACCCCCAGAGTCCCTGGTGACCCCTAGAGACCCTGGAAACCCCCGGAATCCCCGGTGATCCCCAGAGACCCCCTTAGACCCCTGCAGACCCCCAGAAACCCCTGGAGACCCCCTGAGATTCCCCAGGAACTCCCAGAGAGCCTGAAGACCCCCGGTGGCCCCCAGAGACCCTGGAGACCCCAGAGAT
>NW_024360764.1:4511-5159 GCF_014805655.1 Passer montanus | reverse complement strand
TGGGCACACCTGGGGACACCTGGGGGCACTGGGACACAGCTGGGCACACCTGGGGGCACCTGGGCGCACCTGGGCACACACCTGGGCATAGCTGAGCACACCTGGGCACACCTGGGACACATCTGGGCACAGCTGGGGGCACCTGGGGACACCTGGGCACAGCTGGGGGCACCTGGGGGCACCTGGGCACACCTGGGCACACCTGGGACACACCTGGGCACACCTGGGGGGTACCTGAATCTCATTTTGGGGTTCCTGGGGCACACCTGGGCACACCTGAGCCACAGTTTGGGGTACCTGGGAACACCTGAGCACACCTGGGCACACCTGGGCACACCTGAGCTCACCTGTTCCCCCCCCGGACACCGAGTCCCACCTGGGCGCGCACCTGGGCACACCTGAGTGCACCTGGGACACATTTTGGGTACCTGGGCACACCTGGGCACACCTGGGGGGTTCCTGGGCACACCTGGGCACCCCTGGGGGGTACCTGGGGGCACCTGGGGGCACCTGGGCACACCTGGGCACACACCTGGGGGCACCTGGGACACACCGGGGCACACCGGGGCACACACCGGGGCACACACGGGGCCCCACACCAGGGCACACACCGGGGCACACACCAGGGCACACACCAAGGCACACGCC
>NW_024360764.1:0-4254 GCF_014805655.1 Passer montanus | reverse complement strand
CGGCAGTGTGGCCGCGTGGTCAGCCGGTGTGTGTCCCCCTGTCCCCTGTCCCCAGCCCTGAAGGACGAGCGCTTCGAGCTGGCCGAGTTCAGCCGGCGCCGGCTGCGGCTGCGCCTGGCGCGCGCCCGCCTGGAGGACGAGGGCGGCTACTTCTGCCAGCTGTACGCCGACGACACGCACCACCAGATCGCCACGCTCACCGTGCTGGGTACGGGGCACCTGGGCACACCTGGGCACACACCTGGGGGCACCTGGGACACACCTGGGCACACCTGGGCACACACCTGGGCACACACCTGGGCACACACCTGGGCACACACCTGGGCACACACCTGGGCACACACCTGGGCACACACCTGGGCACGCGGTACCGGCTGCTGCCACACCTGTACTCGCTGCTGCAGCGCGCCCGCGCCCGCGGGCACGGCGTGGCGCGGCCCCTGCTGCTCGAGTGAGAGACTGGGCGCGCCTGGGGGCACCTGGGGGCACCTGGGGGCACCTGGGCACACCTGGGACACACCTGGGATACACCTGGGGGCGCCTGGGGGCACCTGGGGGCGCCTGGGGGCACCTGGGCACACCTGGGGACACCTGGGGGCACTGGGACACAGCTGGGCACACCTGGGGGCACCTGGGCGCACCTGGGCACACACCTGGGCATAGCTGAGCACACCTGGGCACACCTGGGACACATCTGGGCACAGCTGGGGGCACCTGGGGACACCTGGGCACAGCTGGGGGCACCTGGGGGCACCTGGGCACACCTGGGGACACCTGGGGACACCTGGGGGCACCTGGGCACACCTGGGCACACCTGGGCACACCTGGGCACACCTGGGAATGGTGGGACACACCTCAGTGAACCTGGGCGGACACCTGGGGACACCTGGGAGTGTTAAGCTTGACTTTGATTTGGGCCTTAATCTTGACTTGGTCTTGATCTTGATTTTGACCTTGATTTGAGTCCTGATCTTGACTTGGACCTTAAGCTTGACTTGGATCTTGATATTGACTTGGACCTTGACCTTGACCTTGATACTGATCTTGACTTGGACCTTGATTTGGTCTTGGTCTTGATCTTGGCCTTGATTTGCATCCTGAGCTTGCCTTGCACCTTGACTTATATCTCGGTCTTGATTTTGAGCTTTTCCTTGGCTTGGGTCTTCACCTTGGTCTTGACTTAGACTTTAAACTTGACTTGGACCTTGACTTGTATCTTAATCTTGATTTTGAGCTTGATCTTGATTTCCAGCTTGACCTTGATCTGGGTCTTGTTCTTGACTTGGGCCTTGATTTAGATCTTGATGTTGATCTTGGCTTGGGTCTTGACCTTGGCCTTGATTTTGGTCCTGGTCTTGACTTAGATCTTGAACCTGACCTTGACTTGTATCTTAATCTTGATCTTGAGCTTGACCTTGATCCTGATATTGACTTGGACCTTGATTTGAGTCCTGTCTTGACATGGACCTTAAGCTTGACTTGGACCTTGACATGGATCTTGATTTGGATGTGGATCTTGATCTTGTCTTAGACCTTGATTTGGTCTTGGCCTTGACTCAGATATCAGCCTCGATCTTGAAGCTTGACTTGGATCTTAAGCTTGATTTGGATTTGGATCTTGACCTTGATTTGATCTTGGTCTTGATCTTGGCTTAGGTCTTGTCCTTGATTTGGGTCCTGATCTTGACTTGGATCTTGACCATGATCTTAACCCAGACTTTACGCCTGAATTGGTCCTTGACTTGGAACTTAAGCTTGACTTGGATCTTAACCTGGATCTTAATCTTCATTTGGATTTGGGTCTTGGTCTTGGCTTGGGTCTTGTCCTTGGCCTTGATTTGGGTCCTGATCTTGGCTCAGGTCTTGTCCTTGGTTTGGGTCCTGACCTCGACTTGGATCTTGACCATGATCTTGACTTGGACTTTAAGCCTGAATTGGACCTTGACTTGGACCTTGACTTAGATCTTGATCTTGATCTTGGATCTTGACTTGGATTTGATCATGATCTTGACTTGGACCTCAAGCTTGACTTGGATCTTGACCCTTACTTAGACCTTGACTTGGATCTTGACTTGGACCTTAAACTTGACTTGGACCTTAAGCTTGACTTGGACCTTAAGCTTGACTTGAATCTTGATCCTTACTTAGACCTTGACTTGGATCTTGACTTGGACCTTAAACTTGACTTGGACCTTAAGCTTGACTTGGACCTTAAGCTTGACTTGAATCTTGATCCTTACTTAGACCTTGACTTGGATCTTGACTTGGACCTTAAACTTGACTTGGACCTTAAGCTTGACTTGGACCTTAAGCTTGACTTGAATCTTGATCCTTACTTAGACCTTGACTTGGATCTTGACTTGGACCTTAAACTTGACTTGGACCTTAAGCTTGACTTGGACCTTAAGCTTGACTTGAATCTTGATCCTTACTTAGACCTTGACTTGGATCTTGACTTAGACCTTAAACTTGACTGGGACCTTAAGCTGGACTTGGATCTTGATCATGATCTTGACTGGGACCTTGAGCTTGACTTGGACCTTGATCTGGACCTTGATCTTGACTCAGATCTTAAGCTTGACTTGGATCTTCATCTTGAAGCCTTAAGTTCAGCCTAATTAGCCGAGTTAACTCACTAATTAATTAATGAATTCCCCGCAGGTTCTACGCCGATGAGGCCACGTGGGACGTGGACGCGCAGTTCCTGTGGGGGGCGGGGCTCCTCGTCACCCCCGTGCTGGAGCCCGTGCGTGAAATTCCTCCAAAAAACCCAAAATTTCAATTTTTGGGTCCTTTTATCCCCTCATCACCCCCGTGCTGGAAGCTGTGGGTGAAATTTCTCCAAAAAACCCAAAATTTCAAATTTTGGGTCCTTTTTTCCCCTCATCACCCCCAAATGCTGGAACCTGTGTGTGAAATTTCTCCAAAAAACCCAAAATTTGAATTTTTGGGTCCTTTTATCCCCTCATCACCCCCGTGCTGGAACCCGTGGGTGAAATTTCTCCAAAACCCCAAAATTTGAAATTTTGAGTTATTTTATCCCCTCATCACCCTTGTGATGGAACCTGTGGGTGAAGTTCCACCAAAAAAACCCAAAATTTGAATTTTTGGGTCCTTTATTCCCCTCATCACCCCCGTGCTGGAACCTGTGTGTGAAATTTCTCCAAAACCCCAAAATTTGAAATTTTGAGTTATTTTATCCCCTCATCACCCTTGTGATGGAACCTGTGGGTGAAGTTCCACCAAAAAAACCCAAAATTTGAATTTTTGGGTCCTTTATTCCCCTCATCACCCCCGTGCTGGAACCTGTGTGTGAAATTTCTCCAAAACCCCAAAATTTGAAATTTTGAGTTATTTTATCCCCTCATCACCCTTGTGATGGAACCTGTGGGTGAAGTTCCACCAAAAAAACCCAAAATTTGAATTTTTGGGTCCTTTATTCCCCTCATCACCCCCGTGCTGGAACCTGTGTGTGAAATTTCTCCAAAACCCCAAAATTTGAAATTTTGAGTTATTTTATCCCCTCATCACCCTTGTGATGGAACCTGTGGGTGAAGTTCCACCAAAAAAACCCAAAATTTGAATTTTTGGGTCCTTTATTCCCCTCATCACCCCCGTGCTGGAACCTGTGTGTGAAATTTCTCCAAAACCCCAAAATTTGAAATTTTGAGCATCTTCATTTTGTCTTTTTCCTCTTCATCCTCATCTTCTTCTTGCCTTCTTCATCTTCATCTTCCTCTTCGTCTTTTTTTTTATCTTCGTCTTCTCCATTTTCTTCATCTTCATCATCTTCTTCTTTTCTCCTCCTCTTCCGTCTTCGTTTTGGATTTTTCATGGTCATCTTCATCATCTTCTTCATCATCATCATCGTCTTCTTCGTCATCTTCTTCTTCCTTGTTTCCTCCTCCTCCTCTTCCATCTTAATTTTCTCGTCTTCATCTCATCTTCCTCTTCCTCCTCATCTTCCTCTTCGTTTTTGTTTTCACCTTCGTCCTCCTCAATGTCTTTGTCTTCTTCTCCATCTTCTTGATCTTCGTCTTCATCATCTTTTTTTTCTTCATCTTCCTTCTTTGTCTCCATTTTCTTCTCCTTCATCACCTACTTCGTCCATCATCTTCATCATTTTCTTTTTCATGGGCTTCTTCATCCTCTTCGCCTTCATCTTCCTCTTCTTCCTTGTCTGCTTGTTCCTCTTTTTCTTCTCAATTTTCTTCTTCTTGTCGGCTCTGTCATCTTCATCTTCATCTTCATCTT
>NW_024360763.1:0-251 GCF_014805655.1 Passer montanus | reverse complement strand
GCTCTGGGGTTCCCAGGTTCCCGAGTGATGGGTCTGCACTTGGTGTTTCTTGGGGTTTTGGGTGCCCAGGGCCATGATGAGTTCCCTGCCCGGGCTGGGGAGGGCGGGCGGGGCTGGGTGATGCGCTCTGGGTTCTGTGACAGCACCAGGGCCGCGTCACAATGGGGGCAGCTATAAAAGGCCAGAGCGCGTGCTGCTGCCCCAGTAGAGCCTGGGCGAGCGGTGAGTGCACAGCAGCGAGGAGACAGAGC
>NW_024360762.1:0-251 GCF_014805655.1 Passer montanus | reverse complement strand
ATTTTTCATAAAATATCATGGCTACAGGACTAGGACTTGGATTGCTGGCATCCTCAGGATCCCTGGTTGCCCTGAGCCTCTCTAGAGAGACAGGGCTGCTCTGACCCCCCTCATGTGCAGCTCCTGAGCAGAGAGCAGAGTCTAAGGGTTGAAGGAGCTGCAGGCACCTGTGTCCCCATTGGCCCAGGTGACAGGTTGCTACATTTCCTGATGTGGTATGATAGTGATCTGGCTCCCTCAGGATTTATCCA
>NW_024360761.1:0-251 GCF_014805655.1 Passer montanus | reverse complement strand
CACTGCAGATTTAAGAGCAGCAAGTCAGTGGAGCCAGGTGGACTAGGAGCCTGGGACCTGAGCCAGGAGGACCAAGAGCTGGATAAATTATAGCCAGGCAGACCTGTGAGCTTGAAAGAAATATAGGTGGACCTGAAAGCCTAGAAACCTGGACAACATATGAGACATCACCCCAAGGAAAAAGGACTTGCTTGGAAGAAGCTTATGATAACCTCAGAGATTAAATGTTTAGAATTACAGATGCTGAGAAG
>NW_024360760.1:0-251 GCF_014805655.1 Passer montanus | reverse complement strand
TTTTCCAGGTTTTTCTGATCCCATTTTTCTGGCTTCTCCTGTGTCTTTGGTCCCCATTTCCCCCCTTCTCCTGATCCCATTTTCCTGGTTTTTCTGATCCCCTTTTCCCTTTTTCCCGGATTTCCTGACCCCATTCCTGGTTTTTCCCAGATCCTGTACAATGGGCAGCCGATCTCCAAGCTGGGCTGCGGGGCCGAGTTCAGCATGGTCATGGACTGCAAGGGGAACCTGTACTCCTTCGGGTGCCCCGA
>NW_024360759.1:0-251 GCF_014805655.1 Passer montanus | reverse complement strand
GGAGTTTTTCTTCCCAGTTTTTCTAACAGGAAACTGATCCTGGCTCAGCCCTAAGGTTGGGCTCAGAATTTCTCTCTCACTCAGCCTCTGGGGCACGGACAATAGAGCATCAGGAAGGAAAAAGCTGCTGGGGAAGATAAACTCACAGGAAATGTACTGAATAATGAAGCCGTGGGATGGTTCACGTGGAAAACCCCCTCAGAGTGGGGACGGGCTGGGGCCGAACCTTGCCCAATTTCCCTCTTTTCAGC
>NW_024360758.1:0-251 GCF_014805655.1 Passer montanus | reverse complement strand
AAGCCCGGCCCCCGGCCCCGAAGTACCCGGGAATCTGGGGGTGGCGAGGTTGATGTAGCCCTCCTGCACGCCGCCCGTGAGCCCCGCGTGCAGCCGCTCCAGCTCCGCCTGCCGCTGCAGCGCCAGCCAGTCCCGCACCGGGGCCCGGCTCTGCCACCGCGCCAGCTCGGGCAGCCGCGCCCCCAGCAGCCCCTGCACATCGCCGGGGCTCAGCAGCTGCGGACAGACACGGCACAGGAGGGGGGGGGGGA
>NW_024360757.1:0-251 GCF_014805655.1 Passer montanus | reverse complement strand
CCCACTAATTTGAGTGAATCTTCATTAGCAATCCTGTTCTAATTAGAAAATTATTATGAACTGGTTCTATAGTTCATTCTGCAAAACTCTCATCACTCTCCAAATTAACAGACATGTTCTCAAGTTTCACTTGTTCACTTATTTCTAAGAGAATGGAAAATTATCAATCTGAATTAAAAAAAAAAAAGGAAGGGAAGGGGACAAAGAAAAAAAGCTAAAATGATACAAAAGTACTTTTATACAAAGTGACA
>NW_024360756.1:0-251 GCF_014805655.1 Passer montanus | reverse complement strand
TGCCTTAGTCTTGGGCTGAAATTCTTTTGTAAAGCTATGGCAAAGATATATTTGATATATCAGCCTTTGTTTTTTCCCTATAATTCATGGGAGGATGTAACGTTCTAACCACAGCCGTGAGCAGAAGCATCAATGTTGAAATAAGCAGACGTTTCAGTAGCTGTGATCCAATGAGAAGTTTGAACAGAGAGAGATGATAATGGTGAAAAACCTTGCTCTCTGTTCCCAGAGATGGATTAAAAGAACTTTTG
>NW_024360755.1:0-251 GCF_014805655.1 Passer montanus | reverse complement strand
AAAAATGCGTCCCTGAAACTTATCCCAAAACTTTCCCAAAGCCCAAATCCCAAAACAAAAATGCATCCCTGAAACTTAGTCCAAAGCCCAAATCCGAAATCACAAATGTGTCCCTGAAACTTAACCCAAAGCCCAAATCCCAAATCAAAAATGAATCCCTGAAACTCATCCCAAACCCTTCCAAACCCCAAATCCCAAATCTAAAATGCGTCCCTAAAACTCATCCCAAACCCCAAATCCCAAATCAAAAA
>NW_024360754.1:0-251 GCF_014805655.1 Passer montanus | reverse complement strand
CCCCATCACCCCCTCCCCAAAAAGGGATCCCAGGGATTCCCATCCCCACTGACACCCCAAAGGGGTCCCACTGCCCCCTCCCCAAAAAGAGAACCCCTCGCCCCCTCCCCAATCCCGGGGGTCCCACACCCACTGCCCCCTCCCCAAAAAGGCTCTCGGGGGTCCCACTGCCCCCTCCCCAAAGGGATCCCCTCGCCCCCTCCCCAAATCCAGGGGTCCCACACCCCTCGCCCCCTCCCCAATCCCGGGTG
>NW_024360753.1:4731-5177 GCF_014805655.1 Passer montanus | reverse complement strand
GGGGCGTTTCGGGGCAATTCGGGGCCTCGTTTTGGGGTTTTGGGGTCCGGTTTTGGGGTGCTTTGGAGTGGTTTTGGGGGTGTTTTTGGGTTGTTTTCAGGTGGTTTGGGGTTGGTTTTGTGTGGTTTTGGTGTTTTTGGTGTTTCTGTGCCCTGGCTCTGACCCCCCCGTGCCCAGGTGGAGCTGGAGGGGAATTTGGGGGGGCTGCACCTGCTGCTGCCCCCCCCCCTGCTGGGGATCCTGCGGGGGCTGCTGGGGGCCCTGGGTGTTTTTGGTGGTTTTGGTGTTTCTGTGCCCTGGCTCTGACCCCCCCGTGCCCAGGTGGAGCTGGAGGGGAATTTGGGGGGGCTGCCCCTGCTGCTGCCCCCCCCCCTGCTGGGGATCCTGCGGGGGCTGCTGGGGGCCCTGGACCCCCCCGGTGAGTGCTGGGTTATTTTCGGGGTTAT
>NW_024360753.1:0-128 GCF_014805655.1 Passer montanus | reverse complement strand
GGGGTGGGGGAAGGGGGGAGACAGGGAGGGGACACTGAGTGTGGTGGGGGGGACACTGCTGGGGACAGGGAGGGGACGCAGCCATGACCCTCCCGTGTCCCCTCATGTCCCGTGTCCTGTCCCGTGTC
>NW_024360752.1:0-251 GCF_014805655.1 Passer montanus | reverse complement strand
TCCCAAATTTTCCAGGTGGGATCACCTGGCCACGGCCCCTGGGAATGAACCCCAAGGAATGTGGGGCTCCCCCACTCCCCAAAACCCACAGGGAATTCCGTCATCCCCTTCTTTGGAATTCCAGATCCCGGATAATCCATCTCGATTTCACTTCTAGGGACGCCAAATCCTTTTTCCCAAGAGGATGAGGCGCAGGAATCCCGGGATCCTGGGCAAACCCCAGGATCCTGAGTGAATCCCGGGATCCTGAG
>NW_024360751.1:0-251 GCF_014805655.1 Passer montanus | reverse complement strand
TCCTGGGGGGATCCTGGGGCAATTCTGGGAGTCCTGGCTCAATTCTGGGGCAGTTTTGGGGGTCCTGGGGCAATTGTGGGGCAGTTTTGGGGGTCCTGGGGCAGTTCTGGGGGTCCTGGGGGGATCCTCGGGCAGTTCTGGGGGAATTTTGGGACAGTTTTGGGGGTCCTGGCGGGTTTTGGTGACCCTGGGATGCTCAGATGGGGCACTGGGGGGGGGTCCTGGGTGTGTTTTGGGGGTCCTTGGGGTGT
>NW_024360750.1:0-251 GCF_014805655.1 Passer montanus | reverse complement strand
TTTGGGGGGTCCCGGGGGGTTTTTGGGGTGTTTTTGGGGGTCCCAGACTCACCCGTGGCCCCCGTGCAGCTTCTCGGGGCCGGGGGGGCCCCCGAAGGCGTCGCTGCCCCCCCGGGGCTGCTCCCCAAAGCCGGGGGGGGGCAGCGGGAACGGGGGGCGCTTGGGCAGCTGGAACTTGAGACCCCCGGAGCCGGGGGCTTCTGGGGGGGGGAAAAACGGGTCAGAAATGGGGCTGGGGGCTTCAGAAATGG
>NW_024360749.1:0-251 GCF_014805655.1 Passer montanus | reverse complement strand
AGAAGCTTCCACCATGTCCAGCAGAGGCAATCTCCCTGATGGCTCTGCAGATGGACATCCTGCTGGGCAAAGCTGGGCCAGTGAGAGAGGTTGGTGACAACTCTGTGGTGACATATTAAGAGGAGAATCAAAACAAAGGGACACAGTTTTTTCTACCCAGAGAAAAGGAGGAGGGAAAACAGCATGTAGAAATCAAGGTCAGTGGAGAAGGAAGGGGAGAAAGTGCTCCAGGCACCAGAGCCAAGATTCCT
>NW_024360748.1:0-252 GCF_014805655.1 Passer montanus | reverse complement strand
AGGCGTACAACACTCAGGGACTCGTGGTAGTACGTCAAAAGCAGTCCGTCTGAGCTTGATTTCTCACGGGCGGCTGCATACGCAAAAGCTCTAGCATAACAGCAAGATGGACTGACGGGGATTCGAACCCCGGACCTTTTGCATGCAAAGCAAACGTGATACCCCTACACCATCAGCCCCTGACCAAATCCCACGCTTCGCCTCCCAACCCTCCTACCGTCGGCGACTTTGTGCATTCCCACGCCCCGTCGC
>NW_024360747.1:0-252 GCF_014805655.1 Passer montanus | reverse complement strand
CCCCATTTGGGGGTCCTTGTGCTCTGACCTCCCCGTGGTTTGGGGGTCTCCGGGCTCTGATCCCCCCACTTTGGTGGTCCCTATGCTCTGATCCCCCCAATTCGGGGGTCCCCAGGTTCTGATCCCCCAATTTGGGGGTCCCTCCACACCCCCTTGTCCCCCCCACCGGCCGGACACGTGTCAGACCACACGAGTCCAAGTGGAACCCTCAGAACGGGACCCCCGAACCCCGCTGGGGGGGACAGAACTTCC
>NW_024360746.1:0-252 GCF_014805655.1 Passer montanus | reverse complement strand
CCAAACTGGTCCGAACTGGTGTGAACTGGTGTGAACTGGTCTCACCCTCTCGACGCGGCGCTGCGCCTCGCGGTCGTAGACGTAGACGCAGCCGTCGTTGGCCCCGCCCATCACGTCCCGCCCGTCCGGCCCCACGGCCAATGAGAAGACGGCGAAGCGGCGCTCGTCCGGCCTGGGGGCGGGGACAGCGCGGGGACACGCCCACCGGTTAATTACGGGGTCTGAGCCACGCCCACTTGGTTATGTTGGGTT
>NW_024360745.1:0-252 GCF_014805655.1 Passer montanus | reverse complement strand
CCCCCAGATTTTGGGCGGTCCCGGGGCAGATTTTTGGGGTGATTTCGGGCGCTTTTGGGGCCCCTCTCTCACCATTTTGAAGGCGCCCCTCCAGCCCTCGCGGAAATCCGGCCGCTCCTTCTTGTCGGCCTCGGCCTGCAGGTAGCGGCAGATGTGCTGGGGGCGGGGCCAAAAGGGGGCGTGGTCAGACGGGGGAGGGGCCAGAGGGGCGTGGTCACGGCGGCCACGCCCACCCGGGGGCTCCTCCGTGAA
>NW_024360744.1:0-252 GCF_014805655.1 Passer montanus | reverse complement strand
TTGACGCAGAGCGGCCGCCGGAAGGGGCGGCGCCACCACTGAGTTCCGCCCAGAGCGGCCCCAAGCGGGTGCTTCCCGTCACGTGATCGACACCCCGCGCTGCCATTGGTGAAGAGAACCGGAAGTGGAGCGAGAGGCGGCGGAAGCGGCTGGGTTCGGCATGGCGGGGTTCGGCGTGGCCAACGAGCGGCTGCGGGCGCTGGAGGAGCTGGAGCGCGAGATCGGCGCCTCCCTGCAGAGCGCAGGTGGGCG
>NW_024360743.1:0-252 GCF_014805655.1 Passer montanus | reverse complement strand
AATTCCTGGAATTCCCAGCTTGGGAAAAGCAGGAGCAGGGGAAATTCCCAGAATTCACGGAATTCCCAGCTCGGGAAAAGCAGGATTGGGATGGAATTCCCAAAATTCGTGGAACTTCCAGCTTGGGAAAAGAGGATGGGGGGCAGAATTCCTGGAATTCCTGAAATTCCCAAAATTCCTGGAATTCCTCGCTTGGGAAAAGCAGGGTTGGGATGGAATTCCTGGAATTCCCAAAATTCCTGGAATTCCCAG
>NW_024360742.1:1006-5177 GCF_014805655.1 Passer montanus | reverse complement strand
CACATTCTCATTCCCAGAACGCAACAAAAGTTTTGAACATATTTTCTGACACAGCAAGAGTTCATTTTTTCCCAGAGGGAGAGGCGAAGGACTGCTCTCAACTGCAAAAACACTGATAAGCCCTGAAGAAACAGGGGACGCGACCCGAGATGGAAGCTGTTCTGGTTCACCGTCTCCGGAAGACATGACACTGGACGCTTTGGAAGGAAAGGAACTCTGAGGGGATCCCGAAACTTCCACAGAAAAGGACAGTGACTCGGTATTACTTGGATTTAGAGCATCTGAACAAGATTTTTTTTTTGTTGTTTGGAAATGTCTGTATTACAGTCAGTTTGTTTGAAACACTCTAACAAAGCCCTGGAATGGATCGATGTGAGCAGCACGCTATCCAGGCAGAAGGCCGAGGAAACTTAATGTTGTAACATATTATAAGACCGTTTCAGACCCAGTTTTAGCCAATTACATAGAGCAAAAGCATATTGACAGGAGCGTAAGGAAAAACAGTCCAGGGAAAAATTTGGACTGCTTAGCTAAACTAACTGATGAGCAGAAGCAAAAAGCAAGAGCAAAGCAGGAGCACAGCAGAAGCAAGAGCAAGAGCAAAGCAAAAAGCAAAAGCCACACTATGTACTGCCTCATCTCTGTGTCCTACCAGTGGTGGGGGAGCAGGCTGATAAACCAAAACAAAACACTCCCTCTTCTTTCAGGCACAGAACATAATATCCATCATAAACCGAACACACTATTGGGGATAGAAGCATCATAACATCACCCTAGGACACCCTCCCACCTCCCTAAAGCTCCGTCACCTGCCCATGTCTGACCGGGGGATGTTTCCTGTCAGTGTTACAAATCTGCTCTGCCCCAGCCAGGCAGGGCTGGGGAAACCCTGCTGGTTGTTCTGGGATTGGCACTGGGACCTGCCAAGAACAGGTACCACTCAGCACCAAAGAAACCTGGATCCATCCTCCACACCTCACAGTCACGCTCGCTAGGAGTTCAGGCGAGAGCCTGACTGCCGCCAGCTCTGCACACATCTCTGTTTAAGCAGTGAGGGGTGAGATGTCACAGTCCTGTGCTTGGTCATGTCACCCTCCATCAGCAGGCAATCTCCCCACCAGTGCATATTGTCAGGAGAAAGAAGAAAAATAATTTTTGTCATGTCTTCAACTTCTGCATTTCCATGTTGCTCTGCCTTGGCCACCTGCATCCTGTGTCCATGGCCCTGTGTCTCATCCCCACTGCTGACACCTCGCCAAGGTTTTCTGTGAGGAGCAGAGTGGTGGGACCAGTCAGCATGGACTGCCTGTGGCTGGATGATGCCTCCTCCTGTCACTGCCTTTCCCTTGGAAATGCTTTGATTTGGAGAACCTGGGTGCTGGTGACCAGCCCTGGGTGACAGCCTCCCACCTCTGTGGGTTGTGTCCCTGCTTCAGTGAGAAGCAGGAAGCAATGATTTGCTCCAGCCCCATCCACTCCCACTGGCACCTGCCCACAGTGCCAGGTCCCTCTCCACTTCCCAAGTGCCTGTATTTCTGAAAGGAGGCTGAGCCAAGTGGTGGCATTGAAATACAGGTGGGCTAGACATTCCTCTTTGATGAGAGGAATGGTTTGCAGGTTTGGGGTGCAGAATGCAACATTTGGGAAGGAGAAAAGGGCACAGAAATTGAGGCTTTCAGCAGCTGCGAGGTGGCAGTGTTAGAACACGCAGCAGCTGGGGGAAGCCATCTCTCTCTCATTCAGGTTCTTGCTGTGTGGGAAGGTGCTGCAAGCTGTGGGGGCTGCACTCAGCTTTGGCTGGGAGGATGATCTGTGGAAACTCCCCCATGGATCACCTGATGGGGAGACCCCTAACAAGTTCTGTGCCAGGATTGAGAAATAAACAGGACTTGTGGGTTTTCAACCTTCAGGTTGTTGATTTTTTCTCTTATCAACAGTTCAGCACGCTCTCTGCACACAAGACTTAGTGTACAAAGAGAGATGCACCAAAAAATCACAAGACATACAGGTTCAAGATATTTTAAAACTATTTTGTCCAATTAACACTCAGAACATATTTTATTTCTACCTTTCTATCAATAATTATTTGTCTGTTCACGCAACATCTGCATGGTGGCTCTTTCTAACCAATCACTCTGTGCTTGCAACAGTGGAGAAAATGGAGTAGAAGAAGAACAAGAAGGAGATCAGACAACGCCCAAATCCTTCATCTTGTATTCTATCTCCATACTAAAACCCCAAAATGCTTACTTTTTCACCCTGTGATAAACTACGCAACTATCTATTTCACACACTCATAGATTCCAATTCATCCCAAAGCACAAAAACCTTTCTCCATGGACAAAGGTTAAAAACAGTGTTCTCCTGGGGATCGGGACTTCTGAGGACAGGCAGAGAAATATTCCCTGTGCCCTGGGTTCTGAATGATCTGCACCAGGAGAGAGCAGAAAGCTGCCATGGTAAGCAGAACATGCTCAGAGCATTGCAGTTCAAAGAATGATACTGCACCTGAAGTGCAAAAAGCTTGAAATAATATAATTCTGTGCAGCACTGTGGTACAAGTTTTATCTTCTGGAACTTTTTGTATTCTTTTTGTGTTCTGTAGATGAATTATCTGGTTTTTATAGAGTACATGGGGTTTTTTCTTATGGTATTTGGGAGAATCCAGAAGTTTTTAGGTTTTTTTATTTGCATTTTATATCCAGCATTTATACAGTTTATAAAAATTGTTCTTTTGTAAATACTTAGGGAACAAATACTCAAGCACTTTAAGCCTCTGGGATATTGTGATTAATATTCTTAGAAAGGAAACCTTGTTGAACAAGTGTCAAAACACAGAGAGAGGGAAAATAGGATAAAAGTTTTTTAGAACAGGGCATATAATGAGGACTGCAGAATTGAGTAATTCCTCCAAGGGCAATTTTTTCAAGAACTTCCAAGATTCTTCCTTAAATCAAGGGAAATGTGACCTGCAGCCATACAAAGTACAGCCAAAGTAAATTAAAATCCTTTGGAAGAGAGAAAATTTTGCCAATGACGTCAATCTGTCTGGAACACTGAGTCAGTATGGGGACATTTCCCTTGGCAGCAGCTGTACTTCCATCAGGAAAGAGGAAATCTCAGAGCCTCTTCCCCAGGAGGATCAGAAGGAAAAGCAGCCGAGCGGCCCAGGCTGTGGTGAGCTGTTCACTTCTTTCAGGCATCCCAGTTGCCCTGGGGGAACTCCCTCATGTCAGTGTAGCAGGCCCAGGGCCTGCAAGACTTCCTTGGATGCCAGAAGCCTGATCTAGGAAATGCCAAGTCATGATGACTGGGCCTTTGCAGCCCCTCTCTTCCACCTTTCGGACCCTGCGTATCTCTCTGTAAGCCTATGGGTCACTTTCCCTTGACCCTTACTATTGCACAATTTCCAAAACCCCTGTAAGATGACTGGACCCTAGCAGCCCCTCTCTTCCCCCTTCAGACCTTGCTTATCTCTCTGTAAGCCCATGGGTCACTTTCCCTTAACCCTTACTATCGGATAATTTCCAAAACCCTGTAAGGTATATAAACCCCTACTTCTGCCCAGTTCAGCAGAAGAGCTGTCACTGAGAACCTTCATAGAAGACACCACTAAAGAATTCCTGTGGAACATCACACAGCCTTCTCCTCTCTCTCCCAGTGTCTGCTGTGGCACCAGCAAGCTAAAGAGCTGAAATCACAAAGAGCTGAAATCACAAAGAGATGATATCACTTGAGCTTGCTAAGGTTGCCTGCGGCTGGGAGCTGCTTGGGAACTCGGACGCTGTGCTGAGAACCACTGAGCTATCCTGGCCAAGGCAGCCCACCGGGCACAGCCCGGCATGAAGCCGCCCTTTTAGTGATACTGTAGTCATACCTTGCATACTTCTGTGTGTGTGACAAATGATGGACAAAACTATCAAACTTTTTATCATACAAGAGAGAAAGGTAGGAAATGGATTCATAGAGAATTCTCAAAATCTCACACAAATAGTGGACGAAGATATAGACATGGAGGAAGGTTTTGAATTAAGACCTTGGAACAGGTGAGACTTTTTTGAACAATGACTTGTAATTGCTATCAGACATGACTTATGCCCTTTGAAATGACTCGGCTTGGACAGCATTAAAAGTGCTGTGTTATAATGGAGCAAGGCTTAATGTGAGCAAA
>NW_024360742.1:0-619 GCF_014805655.1 Passer montanus | reverse complement strand
TTTAGCCACTTCCCTAGACTGGTTGGTAAGACAAGGGAAGTCTTCCGGCCACCCGGAAAAGGTATCCACCAGAACTTGGAGGGATTGATACCCCCATTTTCTGGGAAATTGAGTGAAATCCATCAGGCACTATTCCCTTGGAATACCTCCAGATTTTATGGCTCTTAGCACTACATTGTGAGCTGTGCTACAGTTGTCTCTTTTACAAACTGTACACTTTTGGAGTCTTGATTGTACAATCTGAGCCATTTCAGACCCAATTATAGATTTTTGCAAATGTTTCAGAAGTTTTTCAGTACTCTTTCAAAAGTTTTTCAGTACTCCAATGAGTGGCTTTGTGTTTGCAATCCATTTTTTTTCACACAGGAGTGATTCTGGGACTACTCTTTGCCCAGCTGGGATACGTGCCCAGCCTTGTGGATCAAATCGCGCTTCTACAGTTTCAATTAATTGACAGTCCCTAGTAGTATACTCTGGTTTTTCTACTGGGAGAGGTATCTCTGGCAAGGATATTAAAGATAAAGCTTTGTTTTCTAACATGTCTTTTTCTGCAGCCTCGTTGGCTAAATGTTTTCCCAATTCCAGTTTGATCTTATCCACTTGGTGTGCTCTGCAATGC
>NW_024360741.1:0-252 GCF_014805655.1 Passer montanus | reverse complement strand
TTCTGGGAACTCTGCTGACGAGATACTGGAGACAAGTGTGCCAGAAAATTACTCAGCTGTCCTGGACAAGGATCAGGCCCCAGACAACTCCTGATATTCCCAGAGGACCCACACAGAATGCACAGAAAGATGACAATCCAAATGAGGCCAAAACCATTTTTTCTCTGAGCACTGTTAGACTAGCAACAGAGTTCATCCCTCCCAGCACAGGAAGAAAACTGTATGCAACACTGAGTGACCATCATGGAGAGA
>NW_024360740.1:0-252 GCF_014805655.1 Passer montanus | reverse complement strand
TTGGGGCCATTTCCGGACATTTCGGGGTCATTTTTTTGGGGACATTTTGGGGAGATTTGGGGCCGTTCCGGGGCCGGTTTTTGGGTCAATTCCCGCACATTCCGGGGCCGGTTTTTGGGTCAATTCCCGCACATTTCGGGCCCGTTCCGTTCTGATTTAGGGGCGGGGTCTCTGCCGGGCTCCCCCGCGCCCCCTCCCCACCATTCCCGGCCCCCCTTCATTAACCCCCCGCTAATTGGCTCATTAGCGCCG
>NW_024360739.1:0-252 GCF_014805655.1 Passer montanus | reverse complement strand
TCAGCAATGTCACCTGACTGATACAGCTCCCTTCACCTCAAAGAACTGGGAAGAAAAGAGCTGGATACTCACGCAAGGAGTTCTTGGAGGTTCAGCCAGCCATCCCTCCTCCCTTGGCCTACAAGGAGTTTACTTTTCAGGAACTGGCTGCCAGGCAGGACAGATTCCACTGCAGGTGCCAGCGTCTCATTGGTAACGATGCACTTGGCCTTTGAAGCCTGCAGTCGGTATAAGATGTCTTTGGCTGTTAAT
>NW_024360738.1:0-252 GCF_014805655.1 Passer montanus | reverse complement strand
GCCGCCTCCCCCGGCGCCGGGGCTCCCCCGCCGCTCTCCCCCTCCCCGCCCCAGCCCGCCCCGCCGGGCTTGAAGGTCACCTCCGCAATCCGCCGAGCCACTTTCCGCGCCGGCTGGCGAGCGGCAGCGCCTCCGCCCCGGGAAGCTCCGTGTCCGGCCGGTGCGGGGCTCCCGCCGGGCGGAGCGGAGCGGAGCCGCCTCTCGCCCCCTGCTCTCCCCCCACCGCCGCGGCGGGGCCGCCCCCGGGGTCTC
>NW_024360737.1:0-252 GCF_014805655.1 Passer montanus | reverse complement strand
GTTTCTGGGGGTTTTTGGGGGTCCCGGGGTGTTGTTTGGAGGTCCCGGGGGTGTTTCTGGGATTTTCTGGGGGTCCCGGGGGTGTCCCCGTGCCCCTGACCCCGTTTCTGGGCTGGGGGCAGGTGGCCCGCGCCGGCCGCTTCGGCACCAAGGGCTTGGCCATCACCTTCGTGTCGGACGAGAACGACGCCAAGATCCTCAACGACGTGCAGGACCGCTTCGAGGTGAACATCAGCGAGCTGCCCGACGAGA
>NW_024360736.1:0-252 GCF_014805655.1 Passer montanus | reverse complement strand
GTCCCCGCTGTGCCCCCAGGGACCACGCCCGGGGCAATGAGGAGCTGGCCCGGCTCTGGCCAGGCCTGCAGGTGTTCGGGGCCGACGAGCGCATCGGGGCCCTCACGCACAGGGTCAGCCACGGCCAGGAGCTCTCGGTGCGTGGGGGACACGGGGACACGGGACCCCCATGGCTCTGCTTGGGGGGCTGCGGGGGCCCTGCTGGGTGGCCAGGGAGGGGAGCGGGGTGCTCACACTGTCCCCAGGGGAGAG
>NW_024360735.1:0-252 GCF_014805655.1 Passer montanus | reverse complement strand
GCGGCGGGCGCGGCCGGGGGCTCCAGGGGCTCCGGGGGCCCCGGGGGGCTCCTCGTCGCTGCCGCCGAAGCTGGTGATGAAGGTGATCTTCTCCTCGTGGCCCAGCGACGGCGTGCGGGAGCGGGAGCGCGACTCCGAGCTGGATTCCGACGGGGAGCTGCCGGGAGAGCGGCGGGAGCGGCGGCTGCAGCCGCCGGGAGTAGCGGAGGGAGCGGGGCGGGAGCGGGGAGGGAGCGGAGTGGGACCGGGAGT
>NW_024360734.1:0-252 GCF_014805655.1 Passer montanus | reverse complement strand
GTGCCCAGGTACCTTTTTCTTGACGAGGGACATGACGCCGATGCGGGTGAGCACCTGCTGCCGGGACAGCCCCTCGCGGGGGACGCCGTCCGCGAACGTCTCGGAGCCGTCGGCGCCCGGCTCGCACAGGTGGCGCATGAACAGGGACACGTAGGCCCTGGGGACAGCGCTCAGGGCCACCGCCGTGCCACCAGCGCCCTGCCACCGCCCTCGTGCCACCGCCCATGCCACCGCCCCTGTGTCACTGACACC
>NW_024360733.1:0-252 GCF_014805655.1 Passer montanus | reverse complement strand
AGAAATTCAGGCGGATTTGGGGTAAATTTTGGGTAAAATCTAAGGAAATTTGGGGCAGAATTTGGGTAAATTTAGGTGAATTCAACTAATTTGGGCGGAATTTGGATTTACGTAAATTAGGTGGATTTTGGGCAAATTTGGGCCATATTTTGGGTAAATTCAGGGTAAATTGGGGCGGATTTGGGGTGTGGTTTTGAGGCAGATTTGGGATGGATTTGCTCATATTTTGGGTAAATTTTGGCAGATTTGGGT
>NW_024360732.1:0-252 GCF_014805655.1 Passer montanus | reverse complement strand
CCCCAAATCCCCAAAATCCCAAACCCCAACATCACAGACTGCCCCAAATCCCAAATCCCAAAATCCCGGGGTCATAGACTGCCCCAAATCCCAAACCTCAGAATCCCAAACCCCAGACTCCCAGACTGCCCCAAATTCCAAACCCCGGAATCCAAAATCCCAAAATCCCAGACTGCCCCCAATCCCAAATCCTGATCCCCCCAAACTGCCCAAAATCCCAAATCCCAAAATCCCAGACTGCCCAAAATCCCA
>NW_024360731.1:0-5178 GCF_014805655.1 Passer montanus | reverse complement strand
GCTCTTCCTGGTGAGCCTACTGTCTCGCAGATGGCAGAGGCCTGTGCAAACATGGGCCCCCCAGTTCAGAAGATGGCTGCCTGGGCTACTGCTGCCAGCCAGTCTGAACTGTGCCACAGGGAAGGCAGCGACAGCAAGGGAATGCTCAGGCCGGCAGAAAACAAAAATTCCCATGTTCTTGTGTGGCCAGTGTTGAAGGCCAAACCATATGATGAATGTTTTCAAGGCAACAGTTCATGCTAATAGCCAAGCACTGGCAGGCTCGGGAAATGGGAAGCGAAGCGCGAAGGGGAGACACGCTCAGACAGAAGCTTCTCTCCAGACCCCGGAGCCGATGGAGGTTTGCTCAGCCAGCTTGCAGCCAGCACCTGCAGCTCAGCAGGTGTGGACATCTGCACAGCAGCAACAGTTGTTTTAGAATCTTGTCAAGTACACAAGGTTCCCCTGGATGCCTTTGGTCCCTTGGGTGGGAGCATGAGTGCTCTCCTGATGGGTAGGTCTAGTGCCAGCCTTCAGGGCATCTGGGGCTCATTGATGCAGACTGCTCAGGGCAGCTTTGTGCAATGGTCTCCATACTCACCCACCCCCCACCGCCCTCCCCATCACGATCTCAAAAGGGACGCCACTTGCTCAACTTGTGCCTTTTAAGTCATCTGTTCGCAGGACAGATGACCAGTTGCGTGGAGTTGGTGGCTTTGGATCCACTGGGCCGCCTCAAGTTCACTGGACCGCTGTCCTGACCAATGAACATCCCAAGATGATGTGTACCCTGTCCATCCCCGGTGTGACACCATCGGAGATCCGCCGCTGCAGGCTTCTTGACAGCAGCATTGACATCACTGTTCTCTCCCTTGCCGCCAGGCCTCCAGACTGGCTCCCAAATCTGGTGGAAACGCCTGTCACAGGAGTGGGAGGAACGGCACAATGCTACGTGAGCCAGCAGTTCATGCTTGTCATGAATCCAGAGGGACAGATGGCCTGGATTAGGCCTCATGTTACTTGTACCCCTGCTAACCTCTGGGGGAGGGATGTTCTGTGTACGCATCAGGACGGGTTTTTGACAGGGCCACTGCGATGAAGGGTGCAGAGTGCCCTATGCCTCCTATACGGTGGCTGGTGGACAAACCTGTCTGGGAAAACCAGTGGCCCCTCCCTCAAGATAAATTTATCTCCCTTCGAACTCTGGTGCAGGAGCAGTTGGACCAGGGTCATCTGGAGTCTTCTAACAGTCCCTGGAACACTCCTCTCTTCTGCATCAAGAAAAAATCTGGGAAATGGGGGTTGTTACAAGACCTCCGAAAGGTCAATGCCGTGATGGAAAGCATGGGGACACTGCAGGTGGGCATGCCATCGACTACCATGCTTCCTGCAGACTGGCCGGTCCTCACTGTGGATCTGAAGGATTGTTTCTTTACTATTCCTTTGCATCCTGACGACAGACCAAAATTTGCCTTCTTGGTGCCAGCAATTAACAATGCTGAGCTCACACAGAGATATCAATGGAGGACCCTTCCCCGCCCAGAGCATGCAAAACTCTCCTGCCATATGCCAATGGTGTGTGGCCCATGCCTTGTCTGGAGTTCACAAGCAGTTTCCTTTTGCACGTCTGTATCATTATATGGACAACATTTTGGTGGCTGTGTCCACCCAGGATGAGCTGCTGAGGATTCAGCCTCGATTTCTCAATGCTTTGAATTTGCATGGACTGCAGGTGGCTCCAGAAAAGGTTCAACAGCAACCACCTTGGAACTATTTGGGGGTCAAAATTCTGGAACAGACAACCTGTCAGCAGGAGGTGTAATTTGTGCATTTTGTGAAGACACTGAATGACGCTCAAAAATTTGTAGGTGGCATCACTTGGCTACGTCTGTACCTGGGACTAACTGGCGCACAACTGTTTCTTCTGTATGATTTGTTGAAAGGAGACTCTGATCTAAAGTCGCCTCGCACTTTGACCCCTGAGGCACGTCAGGTACTGGTTCAGCAAACTGTTTCAGCTTGCCAAGTTTATCGCATTGATCCCTCCGTTGATGTCACTGTGCTCATCACCACTCCAGATTCACATCCCACAGGTATCATTGGCCAATGGAGTGACAAATGGTCCGATTCCTTGCACGTTTTGGAATGGGTTTTCCTGCCCCATCAGCCGCAAAAGACAGCAACCCCATTGTCTGAGCTTTTTGCTCGTTTGATTTATCCCCAATCGTCTTGTTCTGTTCATACTAAATAATAAGTTTTACACCTTTAAGACTCTCTTCCAGACAGTGAAGAGGAGAAGGAAGAAGCGCTCAGTTTGTTTTCAGACTGCTCTCACTCCTCCACATTCCTGCTCCTGGACTGTGTTGTCTGCAGGTAGACAGCCAACCAGACAGAGCTCCTTTTTCCCTGTTTTTTCTCTTTTAGTTAGTTTTAGCTAGCTGAGGCAAAGAAGTTCCTTGGACTGTGATTTTTTTCCTTTTTGCTTGAACCTGTTCAAGTCTGCTCTGGACTGAACACCCAGAAGAGCACCGGCAGCTCCACCTGTGGCCCCCTGGCCGGGCCTGGGCCGCGGCGTTTCCAGCACCAGAGAGACTGATCAAAGACTGAGTGAACCGAGCTGCAACCCGGAGAGAGGACTGTTCTGAGTTTGCCTTTTTTTGGAGCAGTGAGAAGTTTTATTGTTTAATATTGTGTAGGTTCTATTATTTAATAAACAGGTTTCTTTCCACTTTTTCTCCAAGGAGATATTTTCTCTCTAACCGGTTAGAGGGGGGAGGGCCAATTGAATCTGCTTTTATAGAGAAGCCCCTTTGAGGGTTATCTCCCAAACTTGCCCTAAACCAGGACAAATACAGTTAGTGGTGCCCAACGCAAGGCTTGAGATTAGAGGATAAGATAGAAGAGAATCATAAGAAGCTCAAAGAAGAGATTAAAGAAGACCTTATCCAAATCTCAGCAGTACAGATCAGAAGTTCTGGTACCCAACGCAGATGTACCCCAGATGGAGAGAGAAGGTACACCCCCCGAGCTGAGCTGTGGTTCTTCCTGCGCGATTGTGGAGAAAACATGAGGCTATGGGATGGAAAATCCACCACTGCTCTGGCCCAAAGGGTGCATAAATTGAAGGAAGACAGGGCTCAGAGAAGAAGTTCCACCACAAGGAAAGCAGCTCCAGTTGCCCATAGCCGAACTACCAGGTATGATGATGATTATGACATGTCTGATCCCCTTGAAGGAACCTCTAAGACATATGCCCAAGGAAAGAAGGATAACCAGGCTTAAAAGAGCCGTGCCTCTAACCAGGTAGAGGCTAGGGAAAATCGTGTTTTCTGGATGGTGTGGATTCGTTGGCCTGGCACATCAGGACCACAAGAGTATAAAGCTTTAGTCGACACTAGTACAGACGGCGTCAGATTCCCACTGATGTCATCAACAAGATCACAGCAATGTCTCCACTATCGAACAAGAAGGAAACACAAGCTTTCCTAAGCGCCATAGGTTTTTGCGCCCTCTCTATCTGGTCAGCCGTAAAAAGAACACTTTCCACTGTGGCCCTGAACAGCAACAAGCCTTCGTCCAGATTAAGCAGGAGGTTGCTCATGCTGTAGCCCTTGGCCCAGTCAGGACAGGACCAGAGGTGAAGAATGTGCTCTACTCTGCAACCGGAAACCATGGTTTGTCCTAGACCCTATAGCAGAAGGTGCCTGGGGAGACTCGAAGCCGACCACTAAAATTTTAGAGTCAAAGCTAGTGAGGGTCTGAAGCCAACTATACTCCAATAGAGAAAGAAATTTTAGCAGCCTATGAAGGAATCCAAGCTGCCTCAGAAATAATAGGCACTGAAGTACAACTCCTCCTGGCACCCCGACTACCAGTACTGGGGTAGATGTTCAAAGCAAAGGTTCCCTCTACCCACCATGCCACCAGTGCTACATAGAGTAAGTGGATTGCTCTCATAACACAGCGCGCCCGTATTGGAAAACTGAATCGCCCTGGGATTCTAGAAATAATTACAAAATGGCCAGAAAGTGAAAACTTCAGTCTCACTGATGAAGAGGAACAAGAAGTAACACGTGTTGAAGAAGCTCCTCGAGATAACCAACTGCCAGCATAAGAAACACAATACGCTCTTTTTACTGATGGTTCCTGTCGCATGGTAGGAATGAATCAGAAGTGGAAAGCAGCCGTATGGAGCCCCACACGACAGGTGACAGAAGCCACTGAAAGAGAAGGTGAATCAAGCCAACTTGCTGAACTCAAAGCTGTTCAACTGGCCTTAGACATTACTGAAAGAAAGAAATGGCCAAAGCTCTACCTCTACACTGATTCATAGATGGTAGCCAACGCTCTGTAAGAATAGCTAGAAAAATGGAAGAAGGCTAATTGGCAGCGTAGAAGAAAACCAATTTAGGCTGTTGAAGAGTGGAAAGACATTGCTACCAAAGTAGAGAGGCTACCTGTGAGAGTCCGCCATGTAGATGCCCATGTCCCCAAGAGTAGAGACAATAAGGAGTACCAAAACAATAAGCAGGTAGACCAGGCTACAAAAATAGAGGTGTCCAAGATAAACCTAAATTGGGAGCACAAAGGAGAGTTATTCCTAACTCGATGGGCCCATGATGCCTCAAGTCATCAAAGTAGAGATACCACCTATAAGTAAGCAGGAGACCGAAGGGTGGATTTAACCATGGACAGTATTTCTCAGATTATCCACAACTGTAAGACGTGTGCTGCCATCAAACAGGCCAAGAGGGTGAAACACCTATAGTATAGTAGGCGGTAGTCCAAATACAAGTATGGAGAAGCCTAGCAAATTGACTACATCACACTGCCCCAGACACGCCAAAGCAAGCGCTACGTGCTCACAATAGTAGAAGCCACCACAAAGTGGTTGGAGACCTACCCTGTGCCTCATGCTACTGCTCATAATACCATCCTGGGCCTTGAAAAGTAAGTCCTGTAAAGACATAGTACCCCTGAGAAGATTGAGTCAGACAACGGGACTCATTTCAAGAACAATCTTATCAGCACCTAAGCCAGAAAACATGGCATTGAGTAGGTGTACCATATCCCCTACCATGCACCAGCTGCGGGCAAAGTGGAAAGGTACAATGAGATGCTAAAAACCACCTTAAAAGCCTTAAGTAGAAGATCTTTCAAAAATTGACAGCAGCATCTGGCAAAAGCCACCTAGTTAGT
>NW_024360730.1:0-252 GCF_014805655.1 Passer montanus | reverse complement strand
TTTTTCTTCTTAGGTGCTATTTATCTAGAAGTTTATCCTTAAATACCTCTTCAATATTTCTCCATGCAAAGAAATTTTGATGCCACTTATAAGGTATTTTTAAATTAACATGAGTAGGAATTTCAGGTTTATTATTCCCCCATGTGGAAATTTATATGAGATATTCCATTTCATGTCTCAGGAAATCCTTACACTTTCCTCATCTTTTTCATGTTTTAATAAATTTTTCTCTCTGGCCTTGAAGACAGTAAT
>NW_024360729.1:0-252 GCF_014805655.1 Passer montanus | reverse complement strand
TCTTCCCAGCTTTCCTCCACCAGTGCCTGGGTCCCTCCTCCCTCCTTTCATTCCTCCCTGGGTCACCCACACATTCCCATGTCCCTCTCAAGTCCCTCCAGCTTTGTCCAGGTCCATCTCCAGGTCCTCCCATCCGTACCTGGCATTCTATACTGCTTCCGAGTTCCCAGCTCCATCCTCGGCTCTCCCTTCCCTTCCTGGCTTGCTTCCTCCCCTCCCTGCTGCTGCTCAGTCCCTTCCTGGGTTCCCCCC
>NW_024360728.1:0-252 GCF_014805655.1 Passer montanus | reverse complement strand
CCATGGTTTTTGGGACGTTGCAGTTGACTGGAGGCATCTCAAGAACTTCCGGGAGCACCTTGACATCTTCTTCCCATGACTCTTGGTTGACCGGAGGAGCCTCCAGGACTTCCAAGACCTGTCCATGATTTTTGGGTCTTCCCAGTTGACTGGAGGCACCTCTGTGGCTTCAAGGAGCACCTCAGTATCTTCTTCCCGTGACTCTTGGTTGAGATCCAGGACTTTTGCTTGAGCACCATGATTCTTGGTTGA
>NW_024360727.1:0-252 GCF_014805655.1 Passer montanus | reverse complement strand
TCACTGAAGGTGAGGTATTTGCTAGAAAACTGTTATATAGCTGTTGCATGGATACTATTTTACATCTGACATGAGACAAATTCTGAACGAGGAAGAATTCCTGTAGCTCTGTAGAATGCACTATTGTGGTGTAAGTGACAGAACTGATACATTTGGCGAAGTGGTATATCATATTTAAAAATGGGAAAGTGTTATCTGCTTTTACTGTGTTTCTAATGTCACATCTTAGGTATATTTCCACCTTCTCCTGGC
>NW_024360726.1:0-252 GCF_014805655.1 Passer montanus | reverse complement strand
CAAAAACCCCCATTTTTCTCCCCAAAACCCCCATGTTTTGCCCCAAGATTCCCAATTTTTCAAAAAAAATTCCCATTTTTCCCCCCAAAATCCCCGTTTTCCTCCCCAAACCCCCATATTTTTCCCCAAAATTTCTGAGGTTTTTTCCCCAAACCCCCATATTTTTTCCCAAAATTCCCATATTTTTTCCCAAAACCCCCAATTTTTCACCCCAAACCCCCATCTTTTGCCCCAAAATTCCCAATTTTTTCC
>NW_024360725.1:0-252 GCF_014805655.1 Passer montanus | reverse complement strand
TCCCAGTTCCTCCCAGTCCCCCCAGTTTCCTCCCCCGTTCCCGCCGGGCCCTTTAAGAGCCCCCCCCGCCCCCGGCCCCAAATCTCTCAATGGGGACGGTGGGAACGCGGCCGAGGCCACGCCCCCTCATTAGCATACAGAACACACCCCTATATGGACAAAGGGGCGGAGCAAAGTCTTGGGGGCGGGGCCTGGGGCGGTCTAGGAAGTCTTTAAAGCCCGGATTAGCATAAGGGGCGTGGCTTGTGGGAA
>NW_024360724.1:0-252 GCF_014805655.1 Passer montanus | reverse complement strand
TTTTTTTTTTTTTTGTAATAAATATAAGCAATGTTGTAAAATGCTGAAATATAAATTAAAAAATGGTTGAAGTCATTAAATGAAACCTGGTTTGGTTTGGGTCATGTTGGATTTTTTTAGTTCAAAATTGCTTTGATATTTTAATGTTTTTTCCTGGCATTAATGGATTTTAAAATTTTTTAAGCTGATTTAGACAAATAAAATGTCCAAAATCTTGGGGATTTTCCATGGAATAGCAAACAAACCATACGG
>NW_024360723.1:0-252 GCF_014805655.1 Passer montanus | reverse complement strand
ACAATGATGATGATGGTGATGATGACAATGATGAGATGATGATGACAATGACAATGGTGATGATGAAAATGATGAAGATGACAATGATGACAATGACGATGAGGATGATGATGATGACGATGACAGTGACGATGACGATGATAATGATGACGATGACAATGACAATGATGAGGATGATGATGAGGATGATGCTGATGATGATGACAGTGACAATGACAGTGACGATGACGATGACAATGACGATGACAATGA
>NW_024360722.1:0-252 GCF_014805655.1 Passer montanus | reverse complement strand
GAGACCAGCAGATGGAAGGTAAGGGTCTGCATGCATGCATTTAGCTGATGAAAACCTAAGATAATGTAGCCTATAATAAAAGGAGATAACACAATGTTGTTCTTGTCAGAGTGTGTTCTCTGACTTTCACATAAGTCTGGCTTATTTTCACAGATTTCACACAAATGGTGGCAATTAACATCTTTCATTCCTGTGCTCAATGTCAGAATCATTCCCGTGCTCAAGGTCTTAATCAGATGTTGATGACTTGAA
>NW_024360721.1:0-252 GCF_014805655.1 Passer montanus | reverse complement strand
AGCCTGACAGAGCTCAAGAAGTGTTTGGATAGCACTCTGAGACACGTGGTGTGACTCTTGGTAATAGTGCTGTGCAGGGCCGGAGTTGGACTCAATGATTTGTGTCCCTTCCCACTCAGCTCATGCTGTGATTGTGAGATTCTGTGATTTACAAAGGGTTTTCTGGCTATCTAGAAAGAGCATGTTTTTCTATGGCTTATTTTTCACTATATTTTTCAAAATTTGAATTGACATTCATGTCCTTCATGAGTT
>NW_024360720.1:1257-7141 GCF_014805655.1 Passer montanus | reverse complement strand
ACGCTGTAGTAATTGCCCTGCGACCTTTGAAGCCGGAACGGGACGTCTTTGTCGATTGAGCAGCTCACCTCGCCGTTCGCCCCCGAGTCCCGGTCGTGCACGTACACAAGGGCCACGACAGTTCCCGTGGGGGCGTCTTCCGAGATCTCGCTTAGTGCCGACCGCACGGAAATCTCGGGCGCATTGTCGTTGACGTCTGTCACTGTGATCACCACTTGCGCTATGTCGGATAGGTCCCCGCCGTCTCGAACCTGTACCTCAAGTTCGTAGTAAGTACCATCCTCAAAGTCTAAGTTACGCATCAATGTGATAGCTCCCGTTTCAGCGTCCAGATCGAATATCTTTAACGCTTTCACAGAAACCATTTGATATGAATATGTCACCTGCCCATTCGGCCCCTCGTCGGCGTCCGTGGCAGTTACAGCAACAAGTGTAGAGCCCACGGGCACGTCCTCGGGCACTCGCACCGTGTACTCCGCCTGGCTGAACACGGGCGCGTTGTCGTTCGCATCCACCACGGTCACGCGGATCCGAGCCGTGCCCGTCCGTGCCGGATCGCCGCCGTCCATCGCCCTCAGCACCAGCTCGTGAAACGCCGCCTCCTCCCGGTCCAGCGCCTTGGCCAGCACCAGCTCGGGACGCTGATCGCCGCCGGGGCCCGCCTGCACGGCCAGCGAGAAGTGCTCGTCGCCGCTCAGCTCGTAGCTCTGCAGGGAATTCCGGCCCGAATCAGGATCGTGAGCCCTGGCAAGGGGAAACCGCGACCCCGGCGCTGTCGTCTCGCTCATTCTCAGCTCTGTTTCTGCCTCTCTGAAGCTGGGGGAGTTGTCGTTAATGTCCGTGATTTCCACTTCGATCCCGTACAACTTCATTTCTCCCTGTACTACTAGCTCACAGCGCAGCACACATTGCTGCGCTTCCTCGCACAGCTGCTCTCTGTCGATCCTCTCCGCCGTCACTAAATGTCCCGTCTTGCCGTGCAGAGCGAAATACTGTGTCCTGCCTCTTTCTGTAATATGGACGCCGCGGTCGCTGATCTCCGGCAGGTGCAGCCCCAGGTCCTTGGCCACGTCACCCACGAACGAGCCCTTGGGCATCTCCTCGGGCACCGAGTAGCGCAGCTGCCCCCACGCCGCCTGCCACGCCGCCAGCAGGACGGCCCCGAGCAGAGCTCGCTGCCGCCGGCCCCAGCGCCTCCCCGCCGCGCACATCTCCGCAGCGGCTCCGCAACACCGCTCTTCCACTCACCGCTCCCCGGTGATGTCGCCGGCTTTTCTGCCTCCGTACAGAACCGCTCTGCACTTCGGAGAGGCTCGCACACCGGCCGCCGCCGAGCCAGACCCCGAGCGAGCGAGCGATCGAGCGGGTCCGCAGCGGGCGGGGCTGCAGCGCTCCGAGCTTCCTCTCGCTCCTCTCGGTCAACAGCGGCGCCCGCAGCCTCCGCCCGGCACTGCAGGCACCGAGCGCTGCCCGGCGCTGCGCTTCTGCCTCTCCCACGGACAGCTCGCGGGGCGGAACATTCGCCACGGAAATGTCGACCCTGCTTCGGCTTTTGTCCAGCCGATCCCCAACCCTTAAATTATTATCAAGGGGAGAATATAGAGTTTCCCTGTGGTTAGGCTTTTTTCTACCGTTCGGGAAAAGTCACTTAACTAACCTGGATATATCTTAAGTGAAAAAAATTGTCATCATACGACGCGCATAATATTGTGAATCTTATCTTACTACTCCAAAAGTACAGTCTCCATCACGAAATGTTTTAGCAATCAGTATTGAATACAGCAAAGAATCGGGCTCTGAAACGGGAAACATGATGTTCAGCCCGTCCCCCTGAGATCCACAGCTACCAGGCTAATTAACACATATTTGCCTTAAGCAATTAACCCGTATTGCTTTAAGTACTTCGTTTATATCCCACGCTTGTGGTTTCGGGGAATCCAAACAAACAAAACAAAACAAAACAAACAAACAAACAAAAAAAAAAAAAAACCAACCCAAAAAAACCACAAACAAACAAAAAAACCCCACAAAAACCACAAAAAACCCCAAAAAACCAAAACCCAAACGCCACCAAACAACCGCAGATTAAAAAGAATGCCTGGGATAATTTACCGGTCTCTCCGAGCTACAATTCTCGCAGAAACTTTAATCTAAAGCATGGCTACAATTTCCTCCTTCAGCAGGGAGGAAAGACCAATAACTTCCCCGTCCCGAAGAGAACAAGTTAATTTCATAAAGCAAAAAAATCCAGCACCAAGCGTCAATTCTATATTCCCGATTCTGTCATTCAAAATAATCGTATCTGATTATACAGAATAAGAATTAGTGTTCAATACTAAAACGAGAAGCTGTATGAAAAATACGAAAATTCATGTCTGGATGAAATCTAGCCATCCGTTAACGCTGTCATCTATGCAGCAGCTTTATGCAAAACATCAAAGGAGACAAGGTGGAACAGGAGAACATTGTCCAGGGAGGAGCAACCTGTGATACTCCTTTGGGAAACAGCAATGCCAACCATTTTGCTTTAGAAAAACAATGCCTGAAAGAAAACAGCCGAGTAGCTACTATTTGTGAATCAAAACATGGCACATCGTAGAGCTTTGATAAGGATTATCAAATAATTTAGTCATTAGTCAACATTTGCTCAACTGCAAAACAGGTCCAAGTAAACGACTTTAGGAAAAAAGGTATTCGAAGAAAAAATTTCAAACACCAAGCATCAATAGTAGTTTCGATAATGGAAGATCAATAGTTTACTGCGTTCATGACTCAAAACAAGACCTCTGGGCAATACCTCTCATGGACGACCACAAAAAACCTGCCACGGCTGGCTGATTGGTGGGAGTAGAAGGACGACACAGTACTTGAGTCCTTTCAGAACTAATAAATAATCCTAACAACACCAGGCAGAAAAAAACTAAGAGAAACGGGGACAATATCACAGAAAGGCACATGGAGAACAAGCGGAGTATTCAGGTTTACAGACCTGAGCTGCGTCCGGCTCGGCGGGCGGCCCTCCCGTCACGGCGCTACTACTCAGGCGCGGCTTCTCGCAGGAATCGCCGCCCAGCAGCTCCTCCGCCGACAGGACGGGCACCGGCGGCGGCGGCGGCCAAGCGGCCTCGGGCACGGCGCGGGCCGGCGCCGCCACGCACAGGTTGTAGGAGTAGGGCAAGGTGCCCTCGCAGAAGTCGGCCGGGAAGGCGGCGCCGGCCAGCGAGAAGCGCTGCGCGCCCAGGCAGCGCAGCACGGCGGGCGGCCCGGCCCGGCGCAGCCGCGCCAGCACGGCCAGCGCCACGCTCAGCACCAAGAGCGCCGACAGCAGCGCCAGCGCCAGCACCAGGTAGAACTGCAGCTCGGCCGCCGCCGCCGCCTCCTCCTCGGCGCCCGCCGGCCGC
Source organism: Passer montanus (assembly GCF_014805655.1). Classification (NCBI taxonomy): domain Eukaryota; kingdom Metazoa; phylum Chordata; class Aves; order Passeriformes; family Passeridae; genus Passer; species Passer montanus. The sequence goes on along the minus strand of NW_024360720.1, from coordinate 3,740 downwards.
TCGCTCAGCTCCGGCAGCGCCTCCTGCAAGCTCTCGGCCAGCACCACGTGCAGCGTGGCCGTGGCCGACAGCGCCGGCTGCCCGTGGTCCTTCACCACGGCCACCACACGCTGCTTGGCCGCGTCCCGCTCGGACACGGCGCGCGCCGTGCGCACCTCGCCGCTGTGCAGCCCCACGCGGAACAGCGCCGGCTCCGACGCCTGCACCAGCTCGTACGACAGCCACGCGTTGCGCCCCGCGTCCGCGTCCACCGCCACCACCTTGGCCACCAGGTAGCCGGCCTCGGCCGAACGCGGCACCACCTCGAAAGGCGTCGCCGCCCCTCCCGCCGCCTCTCCCGCCGCCGCCGCCGCCGCCGGCCACAGCACCCTGGGCGCGTTGTCGTTGCGGTCCAGCACGAAGACGCGCACCGTGGCCGTGGAGCTGCGCGCCGGCGAGCCGCCGTCCTGCGCCCGCACGGCCACCGTGAACTCGCGGCACTGCTCGTAGTCCAGGGAGCGCTGCGCGTACAGCCCCCCCCCCCCCCCGCCCCGCCCCCCCCCCCCCCCGCCGCGCCCGCGCTGCCGCCCGCCAGCCAGTAGCTCACGCGCCCGTTGGCGCCCGCGTCCGCGTCCCGCGCCTGCACGCGCAGCACCAGCGCGCCCGCCGCGTTGTTCTCCGCCACGTACGCGCTGTACGCCGCCTCCTCGAACACCGGCGCGTTGTCGTTCACGTCCGACACCTCCAGCACCAGCTCCCTGCTGCTCCACAGCGCCGGCTTGCCCCGGTCCCGGGCCACCACCGTCACGCCATGCTCCGACGCCTGCTCCCGGTCCAGCGCGCCCGTCGTCACCACCTTGTACGAGCCGCCCGACGACGCCACGATCGACAGCGGCGCCTCTCCCGACAGCTCGCACCACACCTGACCGTTCTCGCCCGAATCAGGATCGTCCACGTTCAGCACAGCTACCACGGTGCCTGTCGGGGCATCCTCAGGCACCGGGCTAGACAGCGACAGAATGGTGATCTCGGGAGCATTGTCATTCTCGTCGGTGATGTCGATCTGAACTTCGCAGTGATCTGTGAGCCCGCCTCCGTCTGTCCCCTCTACGGTGAGGATGTATTTATTCTTCTCCTCGAAATCGAGGGGACCGGACGTCATTATCTCGCCGCTTTCGCTGTCGATAGCGAACAACGCCTTGACAGTATCCGGGACGCTGCTGAAGGAGTAGGAGACCCGCCCATTGGAGCCCGCATCTGCATCCGTGGCCACCACACGCAGCACCAGCGACCCCATCGGCAGATTCTCCGCCACTCGCGCCTCATAGACGCTTTTGCTGAACACGGGTGGGTTGTCATTTGCGTCTGTCACATTGATCCGAATCTGGACTGATCCGGATCTCGCGGGATCCCCACCATCCACTGCCATCAGCACCAGATCAAAGGAGCTCTGCTTCTCTCGGTCCAACGCCCTCTCGAGTACTAATTCCGGCTGCTTTTTTCCACCCGGCTTTTCCTTCATCGATAGTGAGAAAGAGGGGTTGCTGGTGAGTTCATAATTCAGCAATGAATTTGTTCCTAAATCAGTGTCTTGGGCCATCTCCAGCGGAAACCGAGCACCGGGAAGAGTCCATTCAGCAATCTCGAGGTCCAGAACATCTTTGCTGAACACCGGGGAATTGTCATTGACATCCTCGATCGCCACCTTGACGTGGAAAACGTTCAGCGGGTTGTGCACCAGCACCTCGAAGCTGAAGGAGCAGGTCGCCGAGGCGCCGCACATCTCCTCCCGGTCCAGCCTCTCATTCACGTACAGGTTCCCGTTCTCCTCATTCACCGTGAAGTATTTCAGCTGCTTCTTGCCGGCAGACGCCACCCGCAGCTTGCGCGCCGGCAGCTCGTCCGCGCTGAGCCCCAGGTCCCGCGCCAGCGGCCCCACGAGCGAGCCTCTGCCCAGCTCCTCGGGGATGGCGTAGCGGACCCGCTCGGCCGCCGCCCGGCCCCACACGCACAGCAGCACCGCGGCCAGCAGCGCTCGCCCGCCGCCCGGCCCAAGCCTCTGCCGCCGCCTCACCGCCATTCTCTGCCCGCAGCGCTCGCCGCGCTCCTGCCTCCTGCCGCTGCCCTGCCTCCCTTCCAGCCGCTCTCGCCGCCCACAACACACACCGCTCAAAGGCTGCGAGCTCGCCGCGCCGCCTCTCGCCGCCTCTCGCCGCCTCTCGCCGCCTCTCGCCGCCTCTCGCCGCTGCTGCTGGCGGCGGTGCCGCTGCCGCTGTGGCCGGCGCCGGGCGAGCGAGCAGCCTGCGGGGGCAGGACGCTGCGGCGGCGGCGGCGGCGGCTCCAGCGCCGCTCGGCGGCGGCCAACAGCGACACCCGGAGGCGCCGCCGCGCCACTGCAGCCGCCGGAGCGCCGCGCTCAGGGGGGCCCGGCTTTGGGCGGGGCTCAGCGGCGGCACCGGCCCCGGGGCTCTCCCGCCTGCCCGCACCGCCACCAGCTCCTGACT
>NW_024360720.1:0-871 GCF_014805655.1 Passer montanus | reverse complement strand
CCTGAATAAAAGTGTAATTACAACTCTGAAGAAACTCTGTATCACATTCTGGCACAGAAATACTGGCATAGGTAGGTAATGGAGGTTTGACACAGGATTAATTGGCTCTTCCGGCCAACAATAATGGTTCCACACAAACACTTACTGTGGAAAAGGTTTCTGTGGCAACACTGTCATTGTCATTCATGACAGAGAAACCAGGATCAGAACAGCAATGGCACTGCCTTTGGCACCAAGCATGAAATCAAACCATTTCTCTGACAAACCCACACTCAGTCACTGATTTTCCTGGCACAGAACTGAGATCTCACCCTCCCCATTTGACATTCACAAACTTTAATTTCACCATCAACACCTAACAAAATTTTAGTTCCATGATGGCCACAGAGAAAACAACACCTTGGGCAAACATCCATTCATGAAATTCTATTTCTTGAATGAAATATTCAAGGTCAGGCTGGCTGGGGCTCTGAGCAACCTGCTCTGCTGGAAGATGTCCCTGCCCATGGCAGAGGAGCTGCAACAAGAGCATCTTTGAGGTCCNCATGGCCTCACATTTCAGACTGGGTCAACTGCAGTATATACACAGCACAGGAAACTGGACTGTAACCCATACACAGGAGGCCTCACACAGGAGCTCACTGCACACACCCCACACTGCCATTTCCTTGCATACAAAGAGAAAGAAAAATGGCCTCACATTTCAGACTGGGTCAACTGCAGTATATACACAGCACAGGAAACTGGACTGTAACCCATCCACAGGAGGCCTCACACAGGAGCTCACTGCACACACCCCACACTGCCATTTCCTTGCATACAAAGAGAAAGAAAAAGCTTGGAACCACAGCTCTGGGTCTCATCCAACTAC